>NC_074674.1:36275977-36575977 GCF_029448725.1 Salvelinus fontinalis | reverse complement strand
CTAAGAGCATGTCACGCTGGAAGCCTCAGGAGCATTGGCATTTCAATATGTTATGTAACGGGGATGAGTGGCAACGTTATGTCTAATACCCATTTTGTTTAACAATATCACCATGTATTTTTAATTAACACCTATTCAATTATTCACATTATATGCCATTTTCATGGTGTCTGTGATTCATAAGGACTCAAGTGAACTTCATGCACTGTTGCAGTCATTATTCAAAATGTATAATTGTAGATTTTTCCCTCCAGCACCGACTGACAGAAAAACTATGGCTGCAATAAGACTGGCTTCAGGAGGCGTTGTTGCAAGCTTGCTGAAGTTCAGGAAATTGCTTGCCCATGCAGCTCAGATGAAGCACAATCAACCAATCAATCCTTCTTCGCCCCTCGCTCTTTCTTTCAGAGAAATATGTAATTAACTACTAACTTACATGCATGTATCCCACCAGGTCAGAAGGTGCTTGTAATTTCAAGAAGAAGCAACTTACCTCATTCACCAACAATGAGCCCACATGGCAGTCATTTTGTGCTGCACATCTACACTTTATTACGGCAGTGTAGAGGTGAGGAGTTTTACTACTGACAACGTTTGTGGTATAGCTACAGTTAGTGAATCAAGGCACAGTTATTAGCATCACTGCTTATCAAAGGCTTCAAGACATCGCCTAGCCCTGTCCTCTAGCTATTTCAGAAATATTTGCTGTCACACAACTCTGGTGACAGCGGGCAGGATTAAAAATCATGTTAGCCTGAGAGAAGGAGGGAGAGAGGGAACGAAGGAATAGATTGGGACTTGAGGGAGGGATACATCCAGTATGATGGAGTGTCATCATCAAGGGAATGCTGTCACTGCAGAGCTTTTCTTAATGTGCCTATCACCTGCCACTCACCTAATGACTTTCTATTTCTAGAAACAGGGAAATGAAGGGAGAAGCTCCCCAGTAACTCTTCATGGCTGGACACATCTCAGAGCAAGTTTGCTTTTGGAATGTAATGTGATTCCATGGAATTTAATAATTACACTGTATCACATGGCCTACCCGCAAAACTCATGATATATCAGTTGGTAAAATTGGTAGTGCTAAAACTGAGTACCAACATATAAAATACAAATGCATTCATTAGGCCACAACCCTCCCCAAACAAGTAATCAAAGCTGAGTTAAATGCACACCCCAAAAAATCTGGGTCACCCCAAAAAACATTTAATATATATAATATCTACTCAAGAGGACTGTGGACCACAGAGGTGGCAATCAGAAAGGAGAAACAGGATTCTGGCCTGTCCCATAGATCCGGCATGGATGCCTGAAAAACAACTGCTGCATCATCAGCAAATCTGCATATTGAATCCTAGTGTAAATCAAGCCAGCAGAGTGACTCTTCAGGGAGGTGACCTTGTGGGAACACTGGCCAGCGTCACACAGCAGAAACCATATTCCGACCACCCCTGCATAATCATTCAGGGTCTTTGTCACAGATAAACAGCCTGCTCATAACATTACATTTTTTCCTCCATCTTTCATTAAAACACCCTACAGGGCATCTTATTTTGCTTCTTAAATGATTCCCCCCTCCAGGAGTGCTATCTTGCAGCCAGCTATTGGATCCTGCTACACAGAAGCACACGTCTTACTTTTTATTTCTAACGGGAGGGTGATTGTGCCATGCACAGTTTGACGCATGTTCTTCATTCTGTTGTGCTGTTCTTTATTTCGCTTAGTGGGCTACTGTACATGTCTGATTTAGGCTATGCTACAGTTTTAGACAGTATGTTGTGTCCCAATTACTTGTTTGTTTGCCCTGCTGAGGCATGGCTGGATGGAAAGACAAACGAATAGGTTGCCAGACTAGTAAACACAATGAAAGATAGTTGGCTCTGAAAGAATGAAGGGGTAATGGACGGGTTGTCACATAAGTTGACGCTGGAGAGACGAAGCAGGTACAGGGAGTAAAACATTTATTAAATAAAGGACATGGAACGAGACACGAACAGCGTCAGCAAACTAATACTAAAGACAAAAACAATACAATGCAGCAGCGGGGAACAGAGCTGGGGAACTGACAAATATAGGGGAGGAAATAAACAGGTGATAAGTGAGTCCAGGTGAGTCCAATAACGCTGATGCGCGTGACGAGGGAAGGCAGGTGTTGCGTGATGGATGGCAGGAGTGTGTGATGCAGGGCAACCTGGCGCCCTCAAGTGGCCAGGGGGAGGGAAGAGCGGGAGCAGATGTGTCGACGGGTTGATCAGCAGACGGGTTGATCAATAGAAATATGGATGGATAGATATTGCTGTGTATACACTGAGTGTACAAAACATGTTCTTTCCATGACAGACTGACCAGGTGAATCCAGGTGAAAGCTATTATCCATTAATGATGTCACTTGTTACATCCACTTCAATCAGTGTAGATGAAGGGGAGGAGACAGGTTAAAGAGAGACAATTGAGACAATTGAGACATGGATTGTGTAGGTGTGCCATTCAGAGGTTGAATGGGCAACACAAAATATTTAAGTACCTCTGAACGGAGTATGGTAGTAGATGCCAAGCGCACCGGTTTGTGTCAAGAACTGCAACGCTGCTGGGTTTTTCACGCTCAACCGTTTTCCCGTGTGTATAAAGAATGGACCACCACCCAAAGGACATCCAGCCAACTTGACACAACTGTGGGAAGCATTGGATTCAACATGGGACAGCATCCCTGTGGAACGCTTTCAACACCTAATATAGTCCATGCTCCGGCAAATTGGGCTGTTCTGAGGGCAAAAGAGGGTGCAACTCAATATTAGGAAGGCATTCCTAATGTTTTGTTCACTCAGTGTATATAATTGCAAGAGCAGTAGAAAAAAAATGTATGCTCTTGGCAACTTTAGTTGTCATCTCTTCAATGTGTAGGAAGTGAAGAACAGTTCTATATTCTAGGAGACAAATTAAGTACTGTGGGAATCCTCCTATATGATCTCATTACTCAGTAACCACAGGTCAGCCTGCCTAGTGTAAGCCATGTGTGTGTGTGTGTTCTCTTTCCCTTTCCCATTGAACTCCATAAAAGCTGATGTGCCAGGTAGATCGTTAAAGATTGACGTCGAAATTGGAAGTCTATCCATGCCCTGAGGATGACGGGAAATGCCTTCAAAACCAGCCGCTAGGGGCAATAGTGAGTGCTATTACCATCAAGTAAACTTGGGTTTTGCTAAGGCATTGTGGACGGGGTTGGCGAATGGGCATAACCCAATGACTCTGGATCAGAAGGTTGCGTGTGAGATCCCAGTTGTGGATACTGGTTTTAAATGTTTTGTTTTAACCCTATCCCTAGCCTTAACCCTTACCTTAACCATTCAGAATGAGTGCCTGAACTTAACACTTAACTTAAATACGTCACGTTTGGAGAACGTGGATGAACATCTAATTCTGCAGTGACTCTGAGACCTTGTTGGATGTGCAACATTGATGAGCTCCCTTTTCTCTTCAGAGCCACTGAATAAAGAGAAAGATGTCTCAGCATATATTGTACACATGCACATTTCAATGCACACACATGGCACTCTAAGACTTCACAGCCCCAACAAACAATCTGCCAGTTACAGAGACACTTTGGCCCAAAAACCTTGTTTGTTTGGAGTTCTGCTATTAAGCCACCCATGGGCTGTGAATGTTTTGAAGCCAAAGGGAATGGAGGTGATGGTTGAGGCTTTCAGGCTACAAACATTCCTTGGTTTGGGCAGATAAATTCCTGTGTGGGGTCTTAGAAAAATAACAAGTCCCTGGCTTGCCCTGGGTGTCACCGGTGCATTGGGGAGATGTCTTCGTTTTGATTAACGTTTGCAAGTTTCTGGAACCTCTTAAGCAGTGCTAAGGCTCGGGGAGATGGGGGGGACGGGCCAGGGATGAGGAGTTGATAAATATAGCCCAGCTTGGCAGATCAGTGGATGCTCTCAGGCCATCCCCACTAATGCACACACACTAATGCCTGTACACTACTGTTCATTTTTCTGCTACAGCCTCAACTATTGAAGTGTCCCCCAGCAAGAGGTATCAGGGGAGAGAGAGTGTACAGACTAAAAAAGATTAAGGCTTACTCTAGACATATGACTAACAATGTGTATGTCTGGTGCATGCATGCGTGCATGTGTGTGTGTGCCTGCATGTGTGTTTGAGAGTGTGATAACATGAGGATATGGAAAATTGTGAAAGGGAAATGAAATACTCAAACTAGCAATCTCCAGAGCTTAAAACGCACATTTCACTAAGTAAACCCAGTACTTAACTCAAACTCTACACAGTAAATGTGCTTACTCGCCAGACAGGAAACAGTCTTAGTTTTCATCTCTATTGATGTCTTTGTGCCTGTGTTTTCTCCATAGACCGCAGCGTCTCACTGTGAAGTTTGACTCCCAGCCATATTAAATCAATATTGGAAGTGCAGGGCCTTGTTCTGTGTCTATAGATCCAGGCTGTGCGTCAGACTCAGCTTCCTCTCCACGTACAGATCGTTGTCTGTCTGCTACGTGACTGTAGGACCAGCGGCTGACTTTACTTCTGCCATCACCTTTTATTTATAGTGCGATAGATTGGCCCAGCCACAACAGATTTTGGATGATAGTACTTCTGACAAAGCATAAACCTTTCAATAGTATGTGTATCAGCTTTCATTTGTGTGGGCAGTGGCCTCAAATAATATTATTTTTGCTTTCAATTTTTCCCTCTTTTCCAGTCAAAACAGAAAAAAACTATCCCTATTTCCTATTGGGAATCAATGCAAATGGATTTTCTGTTATACTGTTTTCCTCCCCCTAAATTCTGTCTAATTTTGTCTTTCTTGTTATATGGTATTTTGTTCCCTTCAAGTGTCTTTGTTTTGCTTATTTGAAATATATATGGAGTGTTTCTTCCTTATCTAATGCCTGAAGGATCAATTGTTCATTCCACTTAAATTGAAGATGGGATCAACATATTTTATTGGATGAAATGAATGTGATAAACCTGTTTTTGTTGATTTGATAACCCTTCTGCCTCACTAAATAAACTCTATTTGTCCTCAGTTGAAACATATGATGAGATATTGTATATGATTAATGTAATTGTAGTGTAAGACAGATTTAATTATTTGTCATTTACTCAGTGTAAAACAATTCTTGTCATTGAGTAGGCACATTCTTTGATGTCGCATGATTGAGGATACACACACGAGGATACACACACACACACACACACACACACACACACACACACACACACACACACACACACACACACACACACACACACACACACACACACACACACACACACACACACACACACACACACACACACACACACACACTTCATAATACTCAGAGATCTCCCACATACACAGTCCAACTATTCAACACCGGTATGACTCAGAGATAGTGCAGGTTTGTCAGTCAAGAAGATAGTCAGGACAGGTCTTCTCTGGCTCCACACAGTTTGGCTGGTTACAGTGGCTATACTGTTGAGAATGCGCTGTGTGTGCTTCTTCCCTCCTCGACTCTTCGCCCAGCCCTGACTCAGCAGCCATTGTCAATTCTGTTTAATTGTGTCATGCTTGACTTCCTGCTACCCAGCACCCCGTCTGCCAGAACCTCTTCATCCACCTGTCACTTGGGACTTCAAAAAGACGGCAAGACACTCTCCAGGGTGGCTAGGATGGGGCTGGAGGTGTGTGTGATAGGCATGTGTTTGTGTACCAGAACAACATCATGTTTGTCGAAATGCGGTTTATATCACAAAAGCTTAGTTAAAGATCACTTGTGGGATTACCAAACAGTGCTCAGACATTACCCTACTTCTCAAACTCATTCCTTTGATGTCCAACTACTGTGACACATTTGAACATATTTATATAATGTATTTTTGTGTGTAAAGATGCATACCTTGATGGCATTGGTAGAGATCTGGATCTCATGGAGTTTCCTCATGGTGCCATCTCGGTCAATGAAGTAGGAGGAGGCCAGCTGGTGCAGGGCCTCCACATTCTGAGTGGCGTTGACCACCTTTCTGTCCAGCTTGTTCTTGGCCATGTACATGGTCAATGCCTCCTCACCTACGGGAAGACAGGAAGTGGAACTTGTTTTATGATACAGTACAATAAAATACCATTGTTGACTTACTATTTTGCCTGGTAGCAGTATTCATTCATGTACACACTTTGTTGTCCATCTGTGGCTAGTAGCCATGGGGCTGCTGAACAGTGGGACAAAGGACAGATGCAGGCCCAATACACATCGGACAGTAGGCCGCAGAGACTTTGAATAAGTGAACATGTAAACTTTTCAGTTTCCCGTACTGCATGTGCTATATCGTGTTGTGTTTGTGTATTTGTATGCTGAAGTCACAGAATGATTTTCCATGTAAATGGACAATAAAGTACATCATATCGTTAGGCAACAAATATTACTGAAGTTTCCAAGCCATCTCTATAGCTTCATTGCAATCATAATGTCTGGAGTGACTATAACTGCCATTTATACATCAAAATGTCACCAGAAACTGTTTATTATCCCCTAATAACTCCATATTATGTGTTTATAAAGGTTGAATATGTTAAGGGCGTAAGTGAGTGGATTGCTTTCACATCGAGGGAATGACCTTTAGAAGTAAACATCCTGATACCGCAGGGGAAGAAGTGAACACTCCAGCAGAAAGCCCTGAACCTTCACACAGCAACAAACAATGACTCTGTGATCTACTGTAAGTGTACGCAAGCCAACGCCTGTTTGTTGACACTTCGTAAAGGTTGAACAGCTCATTTTCCCTCCGCCGCCCTCTCCTTGCCGTTCAAAGAGCATACAAGCCAAGTTGTCTGGAACTCATTCAAGAACATGTCACATATGTTCACGACCCCCCGCATCGTGATTGGTTATTTGGCCTTTGGCGATGCATTGGGATTGGTCACTTAGCTTGTGGTGGCTGTGACCGGGGGGGCGACAGTCATCCCCAATGTCTCATGTCTGGTTGAAACAGAAGTACCGTGGCATGGAAGGAGGATGGCCGCACTCTCTCCCTACTCTCCCTGCTCTTCCCCGGGGGAAGGAAGGTTACGCACACACCCTTGACCTACTGCACAAGGATAATGATACAACATTAACCCTCTATCGCTATAGCTTTGCCCCTCTCTGGCTTATGTGGAAGTAGGTCTACTGTACATAAATATGTGACTTTACTGCTTTTGCCCCAGTAAAGTCAGGCCCAGCCGGCTTAGCTATATTTTATCTTTGTGGGTGATCTTTTCATAAAAAATACATTGTCTTACATTTTACTGGGGCAGCTCTTTGGCTCTGTGCCTCGATAATGACTAAATTGATTCATACCTATAGCTGAGCCTTCAGCGTTCTAAGCTCTGTCTCAGTCTATGGTCAATGATGTCATTCCTATTTTTATGGATATACATTATTGCCATACAGGGCCCTGATTTTATTGGCTACTGTAATGAAATAATACAAGATGATGGATATATAAAAGCAATATATGAGGGGAAGGTATTGATTTGACTGTATATCATTAACACCGTCTGCTGTCTGGTGCTAGGAGTGCCTACTGGTGCTTAAAAGCAATGGAATTGTTAGACATAGGTAATCTATTGTGGAGTTAATGGTACCTGTGTGGGTTACAGGATATATTACATTATACTATTATACTGCACAATGGCAACATGTGCAGTGTTCAATAGTGTCTGCAGACCTGCAAACACACATGCACATACTACATGCACACACACACACTCACACCAACACACATTCTCAATGGGGCCGGCCATCAGACAGACCTATTTTTCCAATTAAACAGGGACTCCTTTTAGCTCATAAAGTGAGTCTGACGAAGAGAACATCGTCTTTTCTGTACTCCTTTATCACCTTAGATGTAATAGCTGTGGGCCTGCAGGCCAGCTTTCAGTACACTCCTGGTTTCTGGGTTTATCGGCTCACATAATGGTGTTTCTTTAATGTGCAACCCAGAGATTAAGATGAGTGACTTCTAGGCCATAACTCTCTGAAATGCCTTCAAGGTTAAACATGATATGGTGAAACTTAGTTAGTTGGGAGAGAGAGGGGGAAGAAAGACCGAGAATTGAAGAAAGAGACGCAAACAAGAAAGAGTAAGAGAGAGAAGAGAGAGAGAGAGAAGAAAGGGGAAGAGAGAGAATGAAAACAGTGAAAAGAGAGAGAAATAAAGATAACCTGCAACATTGCAATCAGTTCTTTGTGTCAAGATTCCTTATATCATTACCTTTAATAACGTCTGCATTTGTGGTAGTAGTGAATCATCCTCCTTGGAGTTGGTTTTATTTTGAACTTATTTATATTTTACCCAAGCATCATATTTCCCCACAATATTACATTTCTGAATTCCATAATGAGTGTGTTAGGAAAAATCACCTTGCAGGCTTGTGTATATGATATTGCAACTTTAAATGTCTACCTATGAAATCCCCCACTTTCACTTTAACTGAATTATTGAAGCTGACTGTTTGACATTCAAGTGAAATCCTAGATTTAAACAGACAAGATATGTTTCTAAAGCAGGGCCTTGCCTGTAAAATGCATGAGCTCCATTCAGCGACAGGTTGATATAAAATGTTGAATCAGATAAAACCACCTCAAATGTTATCTTAACAGGACAGAACCATGAGAAGAACCTGTGCAGGTTTTAGAGGGGGTTACCATTCTATCATTACCAGCCATGCATAAGCTCATTTGACTGTCAAAACGACCTATTTACCAATTGATATCCCATCTATTTCCCATTATTTTCCCATCAAGAAGGTGGCATGGACAATGGACATTACGTTGTATGTATATAACAGCACTTTGCCCAAATAAGGTAATGGGGGGAAAAACTGACAAACCAACCACAATAAGGAGTAGCCCGGGAGCCATTTTTGTGGCCCACCACCGTTGTCTTAGTAAAGTAGAAGTAGATATATGCTTTCTCACCTCCCAAGGTGGCGGATATCAGGATGTGGGTTCCATACTTCTTGATGATGGTGTCGATGAACTGTTGAGTGGAGGGTCGTCGCCCTAGCAACCGGACACTGCGCTGGAAGTCTGGCATGAGCGGCACAGGGTTCCGGATCAGGTCCCTCCTCTCAATGGCTGTGTTCCTCACCTTCCAACGCGCAAACTCCCTACAAGAAAAACAGAACAGGTAAATGCTTATGTCTTAATATATTCATTGATAGCATTATGACAACCATTTATGCAACAGCAACATCAAAATGTCAGGTCATTTTACAATTGGCACCTGCTATAGCAAGCATCTTTGCAGTTGACGTGATGTCACAAATGCCATACTCGTCTAAAGTCCAAAACGGCATTGGATTATTTAGTTAATGTTCACAATAGCTAGTGGCAATGTTATCACAAGAGCATAAGTAAATTGTGATCACATCCTTATTGAAAGGAAACTGCTGTATTGCCATCACTAAGTAAGAGAAAAAACATAGAAGCACTTGGTACTCGGTAATGACATTGAATTAGCTGATTTAGCTCTGCCTCAAGCAGAAAACTGCCAGTGAACATGATCTCCCGCCATCGAGACACCATGTTATCTAATCAAGGCAAATGCCAAGCATGGCTGTGGGCTATCGCCTATTCTCTGTAGGTCCTGATTGTGTTTTCTAAGTAATAAATGATCATCATCAAACCCAACCCAGATCTGGGTCCTGCAATCAGGCAAAAAGCCTGGATCTGTAATCGAATCCCATTCATAGACCTAGATTCTCATAGACATATGAATTGCACTCAAATGTCTATTATAGATATCCCATACAAAACAAATCAAGGACCTCAGCCACCCAAGTCACGACCTATTCACCCCACTACCATCTGTGGAGACAGAACAGGTGCAGCAAATCTGGGACCGAGAGACTGATAAACAGCTTCTATCTCCAGGCCATCAGACTGTTAAACAGTCCCCACTAGCCGGCCTCCACCCAGTACCCTTCCCAGAACCTTAGTCACTGTTAATAGCCGGCTACCACCCTTTACGCTACCCTGTGCCTTAGAGACTGCTGCCCTATATACATAGAGTCATGGAACACTGTTCACTTTAATAATGTTTACATACTTTTTTTACCCACTGCATATGTGGTTGGCGCCCCCCTCGGGTTTGTGCCATGGGGGAGATCTTTGTGGGCTATACTCGGCCTTGTCTCAGGGTAATAAGTTGGTGGTTGAAGATATCCCTCTAGTGTTGTGGGGGCTGTGCTTTGGCAAAGTGGGTGGGGTTATATCCTGCCTGGTTGGCCAAGTCCGGGGGTATAGTCGGACGGGGCCACAGTGTCTCCCGACCCTCCTGTCTCAGGTTCCAGTAATTATGCTGCAATAGTTTGTGTCAGGGGGCTAGGGTCAGTCTGTTATATCTAGAGTATTTCTCCTGTCTTAATTTAAGTATACCTCGCACACTCACACTCACTCACTCACTCACTCACTCACTCACTCACCTGGTCGTGCTCCTGTTTCAACTGTTCTGCCTGTGGCTATGGAACCCTGACCTGTTCACCGGATGTGCTACCTTGTCCCGGACCTGCTGTTTTCGACTCTCTCTCTCTACCACACCTGCTGTCTCTAACTCTGAATGATCGGCTATGAACAGGTGCTGACCTGTTGCAACCTCTACAACCACTGTGATTATTATTACTTGACCCTGCTGGTCATCTTTGAACATCTTGGCCATGTACTGTTAAAATCTCCACCCGGCACAGCCAGAAAAGGACTGGCCATCCCTCAGAGCCTGGTTTCTCTCTAGGTTTCTTCCTAGGTTCATGCCTTTCTAGGGAGTTTTTACTAGCCACCGTGCTTCTACATCTGCATTGCTTGCTGTTTGGATTTTAGGCTGGGTTTCTGTACAGCACTTTGTGACATCAGCTGATGTAAGATGGGCTTTATAAATAATTTTGATTGATTGATTGATTGATTGATACTGTATTCTAGTCATGGCTCATCCCATATAACTACTGATGTACTGTACACACCTTTTCTATTATACTGTCCATACTGTATTTACACACCATTAAAATTTGTTGGGGATTACGTGTGTATTGCTTATTATTGCTATGTATTACTGCACTGTTGGAGCTAGGAACACAAGCATTTCGCTACACCTGCGATTACATTTTCAAATCTGTGTATGATCTTGATTTGGAATCAATTCTGACCTATTGTGTAAATGGTATGGTCTAGTATCTGTAATAGGACTGCTGGTATACTAATATCATTACCCTGGGTTATGGCTAGGGCAACTACTAAAGACTTAGCTATGTGATCCAACAAATAAGAAAAGCCTTCTACATCTATTACATTGCACAGTAGTCCAGGTGTTACTCAGTATTATCTCCCTGCTACTCATTTTAACAATGGCGTAGCTATTACATAATCAGCCTTTTCCATATGTGTTTGACGCAGTATGATGTGCCGTGACTGGCCCTGCCTAGGTCAGGGGTGTCTGATATATAAATAGCCCCCCAGCTATAAAGCTTAGATTTTTTATTCTTTGTCTGAAATCATCCTGCTGGTGGAGCAGTTGTCCTTTTAATTTCCCCTGAGACAGCTTACACTTTGCATGTTTAGCAACACAGGCCCGCAAAACAATTGTTACACGTTGAATGGGGGGAGGGGGACGGTGCTGTAATAAAAATGTCACTTGGCAGCTGGAAGCGGTAGGCTAGGTATCCACGTACAATTAAGTCTACCTGCATGAGGCCGGCTCACATACTGCGTGCTGGGTACCTGAACAATTTGGATTCTGACACCTTGGTAGTCAGACAGATTTGTAAATCTCATTCAACAGGGTCCTCCTGCAACGTAAGAGGATTTTATGAGAGACCACATTTGTTTGGGATAGACACCACTGGCCGTTAATTCAATTTTGAAGCAGTTTCCCCCCCCCCCCATCTACCCTATCATACTCATGCACACCCACACACACCTGCACGAAAGCACCCACACCTGCACAATAGCACACACACACACACACATACACACACACACACACACACACACACACACACACACACACACACACACACACACACAGCCCTTGATGGAGGTGTTGTGGCTCCATGACAGGTGAATCTCGCTCTCTCAGCCTTTTGAAAAGCATCTAAGCGCTTTCTAATTACCGCTCTTCAAGGGGATGGGAACACATGTATACAAATTGCATTGTGTCTGGTTTTGCATCAACAAATCTGAAGGTAAAGTAGGGCAGATAATGAGGCATATTAAGTCTCCACATGAAATCACTCATGAGATAGGTAGCGTGGTTGTGTGTCTGTGTGTGTGTGTCCATTATATGCGTGGGTGTGTAATTGTATACTGTGTGTGTATATGTGAGCTTCTGTATATGAAAGTGTGTGTGTGCATGTGTGCCTCTTTGTGTGTGTGTGTGTGTGTGTGTGTGTGTGTGTGTGTGTGTGTGTGTGTGTGTGTGTGTGTGTGTGTGTGTGTGTGTGTGTGTGTGTGTGTGTGTGTGTGTGTGTGTGTGTGTGTGTGTGTGTGTGTGTGTGTGGTGTGTGTGTCTGTCAATGGGCAATTGTCTAAGCACGAGTGAGGGAGAGATGGAGATAAAGAGAGAGAGAGAGAAAGAGAGAAAGACAAATAGGAAGGGCAAAATGAAGAAAGCTACATTCTGGTCCAATTTGTGCTTATCTCTCCACTGTGTTTGGCTCACGATCCAGCAGCAGCCCTATTCAGTTTTCTCATTTGCTGCAACCCCGTCCTTTGGATCAATGTCAATGAGGAAGTCAAAGTGTTGAAACGACCGCAGTGAAAGGACCCCGTGGTTTAGCGTTGGACTTTATCCTCTATTGTCTCTCGACACTGAGATAGAAATAAAACCGCTGAAGGCTAAGTGCAGGTTAACACAGGGCCCAGGGAAAATAGCACTACACATTAGTCAAACAAATCAAGTCTGACTCAATTACCTAGTCTATCATTCATTAACTCATTTGCTGAAATAGTTGGCATGTGTGCAAAGAAACGTAAAGCAGGATATAAAACGACTCATTCTCTTATCCAGGCAATAGTTGTGTTTACACAGGCAGCTCAATTGTTATATTTTGCCCAATTAGTCAAAAGAAAAACATTTGTGGCAAAAGATCAGAATTGGGCTGCTTGTGTAAACGCAGGAATATTGTTCCAGGCATAATGTGTCAATACCATGTCTTCAACAGACAATTCAAATTCCATTGTACATGCTGATTGCATATATGCAAACAGTAATTCTGCTGTCCTATAACGACCTCTAAAGCATGCTTTACACCACCAAGATGTATTTTCCTCTCCTAGACTCCCCTACCCTCATCATGATTGAGCTTTGAATAGGTCCTTGGGCCCAAATTGAAGGAAGGCAGGCGCTGCTAGGGTACACAATAGTAGGCCTTTGTAGATAGAAAGTGCTCTTTGGTAAAAGGGCTAAATTGGTCATCAAAAAGAAAGGAGGACCAATGCACTCTTCATAAAGAGCTCCTTGGCCCTCTTTTCTTTTGATGATCTATTACTTACTTCCAATTCTCAGAGAGTCGATCAGCTGGGTTCAATCTCCCTGTGCATAGCTCGGGGTAACACCTTTCATTGGCCGTGTTCACCATGCTATTACCATCAGACTTTTTTTCTTTCTCTGCACTTCAGTATTTGGATTGTGTCCAAAGTCACATGCATGCATAGTACATATGCCTACTTTTACAGGTGATTGAGAGATTGGCTAGCAGTCATGATAGTGTGATGATTTGACCTGTTGATGTGCACTTGAGCAAGGCACTTAACCCTAATTGTGCCTGTAAGTCGCTCTGGATAAGAGCATCTGCTAATTGACTATAATGTATCAAAGGGGACATGTAAATGAGTGGTCTCTGTCAACGTTTCTGGTAAGATAACAGGTAATAAAAGGGTTTTAAAGGGTTAATAAAATGGTATTCATATGCAGACAAAAACAGCAGGTGGTGTGAGTACAAAGGCTATGAAGAATAATGTTTTTCTTATCATGACTCTAAACAGACTCTCAAAATAACAGATTTGCAATGGATCTGTTACTAAAAGTAGATTTGCCTCTGATTAGTTGGTTATGTTATTACATCAGTTATAGATTATAGAGGAATTGTAGACTGCTATCTATCAGTAACAGGTCCTGCATTTACCAATTTATACCCAACATGAGTAGAAAATAATATGGCAGTATCATATTTTTCTTCTTTGTATTCCCATAATTCATCCGCCATTTTGTTCATATCAGATATCCAGTAGATGATATGTGACTGCCTTCCACTGGCTTTTCTTCAGAAGAAAACAAAAATATCACAATTCTTCAATGTCAAAAAGATAAGCAATTTTCTAGAGCACAATGGTCGGTGGTGTGTGCCGGTGCATGCTGATTCAGTCGGGCTCCTCTTCAGAGAGCGAGCACTTACTGTGTGTGTGTGTTTGTTTTGGACACACACGCATCCAAATGGAATGATAAATCAGACCTGCACCAAATGCGATAATAACCATGCCAAGAGAACTGAGAGAGATGATCAGATTTACCAAAATCTCATCTCTCTCTCTCCCTCTCTCTCTCTCTGCTATGTATCAATTTGTTTTAAGTACATCCCTCTCTTCGTGGCTCGGGACGATTAGCAAAGAAAAATATGTGTTGGCCATATGTATTTGGGTCCATATGCCCAGATTAAGCAGGCCAACAGATGGAACTGGCTACATGATTCACTGCTTAATCCCTCAACTCAAAGCCCAGTTGAATGATCCCTCAAAGAAACTTATGAGATAAATAGCAGTGCCACTGCAATCTGAGGCATGGGGGAGACGGTGTGATTATCATTTCCATCAGGCATTAGAGTGTGTGTGTGTGTGTGTGTGTGTGTGTGTGTGTGTGTGTGTGTGTGTGTGTGTGTGTGTGTGTGTGTGTGTGTGTGTGTGTGTGTGTGTGTGTGTGTGTGTGTGTGTGTGTGTGTGTGTGTGTGAAGATGATGTCCTCGTAATAGTCTAAATCAATTCAGATAACACTTTAATGGCTTACTAATGCATCATGACACAAGTTGCAGATATATTGATGCACCTCTGTAAATGCCTCATCTAATCTTACTATCTTCTTGTTGTTTTTATGCTTCAACTAAAATGTTTTATGGCTAGCAGGGAGAAAGATTCCAAGACCTTCCAAACATCATTTTTTCCTGCTGCCAACTGATCTTTTGAAGCATTTACCCATTTCACATCCCCCTGGTCTGTGCTCATGAGAAATGACACTACATTTCAAAAAACATTACAGAATGCTGCTTTCTTTAATCAAATATGAAACCACAACAAAAATAAAATGCCAGTATTTTATTTTCCTTTCTTCACAATGCAAATGAAAGATTATTCATATGTTTTCCACCAGGAAAACTTTCGAAAGGCATTTCAACTTATTGTGTTTGATGCCAGGAAGAACATTGGGGAAGAGCTATCCATCTTCCACTAATTCCCCTGCAACCTCGTTTGGAGGGAACATTTCATTCCCGCCCAATTATTTATCGAGTCCTCTCTCTGCAGTTTTGTTCTGTTTACTCGTCTTCCCAGAGCTGAGACAAGACATTAGAGCAATCAAAAGTGTCTGGCTCCCCCTGATTTCTATGAGTGGTGAATGGGGACATATCTCACCAGGGAATGCAACAACTAATGACTGTACTGGTGGCTTTGGTCATGTCTGCTTCTATTTCAGATGTGAACATCTTGCAGGCCTGAAGAAAAAGAACATCCACAGTGCACGGTCCATAATTAAGCATAATCTGTCGCACATTGAGCTACCACTCTCAATCTGCCTCTTATTATGCAGCGAGCAGGAGATGAATATGAACATGTGTAATTGGGAGGGAGGGAGAAGAATGCTCAGAGACAAATGTGGCCAATCAAGGCACTATCTTCTCTGTCAAAGTCGACGCCCCGAGGATTGAGAGACAATCAGGCTTTGAAAAGCTAGACTTAGCTGCCGTCTAACACTAATTTGAAGGAGAACATTACATCCTACACTAACCCACATAACGCTCAATGAAATATATTCATATTATATATTTTCTAATCAAGTAAGCATATATAGCTCTTGATGTCATGGTAGACATTACCTTTACGATGATATACACCAGTCTTAAAAAGCTACCACAGATTTGACAGACAGCTTTAACCTTTTTCCATGGGATCAGGAGAAACTCACCATCTAAGGAACCTTTAGTCGCTGTCCTAGATGCATCTAATCGCTTTCTATAGAGCGATAAAGTGCACACTCCACCAGGCAGTGGCTCTGAAAGTAATCCCACACCCAGATTCAATTCCCCATTAGAAATGGGTGACATGAAAAGAGGGTGTTCAGATAATCCATTGCGGCTGAATGGGCTCTGAACCACACTGTTCTCTGACAGCTCTATGTGTCCGAGAAAGACAGCTACAAATACCATTTTCATAATGCTGTGAAAACCAATATGTGTCCTTGTTCAGCTTTCCAGTAGAGATACAGGATCCTACACTACTGTAGGCCTATCTTTTTGGCTCTGGTGGTGTTACAGAAGCCTTCATGTTCCGATGAGGCTTGCTTACACGGATGTCTCTTTAGGCAAAGCTGGCATGCTGCTTGGGATAGATTGTGATCCAGTAATTATAATTCCCAGAAGAATGATGTGGTAAAATGCATCTCCACACTGTATTGACATATTCCTTCCATTCCTCACAAGCTGGGCTCTCTCTTAGATCAAACATCTCTCTTAGATCAAACATCTCTCTTAGATCAAACATCTCTCTTAGATCAAACAGACAATGCTAAGTGATTTGAACATTTACCATATCTTATTTTTAGTTAGTGTACGTGGCAGCCTTTTCACAAGTGTCCATTCCATATATTACTTCACCCTCCAAGGGATAGGGTGGTTCATTTTAGAACACTCTCATTATTCTGTCTGTACAACCAATCCACATCTGTTGAAGGAAATTCTATTTAAATTAGATTAATATTCATACAAAATCCTATTCCTACCATAGTGGACCAATCATGACTCAGGTATTATCAGGCTGATATGACACAGTAGATAGCACCCTTCTGCGAGCCATACATACAAGAGAAGTAATACCTAACTGAAATCAATTATCCCCACATGTTGAGATCTGGGTTGTTAGGCATTACCCAAGTGTTGAAGTCCCTTGGTGGGTAGTTCATCTCTAAGCTATTATCCCACTGTTCCATAGTGAGGACCCCCAGTGATTTAGATTTTTATATCTCAAACCTTAAAGCTTCTCCTGTGCGGCGGTGGTGTGCTTTATACCGATGGCCAGAGGGGGAAAAAGCACTACAATCAGGGCTTTCATTGTCATCAGACAACTAAAGCAGTAGCCATAAATCAAACAGCCACAGATATACAATTGAATTCCTGGATAATGTTGAACCGCCGAGGCCTTTAAACATATTATGGAATAAATCTTAATCCAATTGCCTTTTTTACTACAGAGGGCCATGTGGAAATCGATGAGGTTTTTATTTTGGCTTTCAACAGTGCTGCTTTGCTGCTTTCTATTCAGTACTGGTGTGGGCTGGATCTCTAAACACAGCAGGTGACATCAAGGCCAGAAATGATAAAGTGAAATCCGTGCCTATTTTAATGTACTGTGTGAATCAGCTGCCACAGGCAATAATGGAGTTCAGACAGCACAGAGGGGCATTTATAAACATCGGTGGGATTGTTCCGAGCCGGAGTTCATAACAATAGATGTGCGTGGTGGTGATGAATCTGATAGTTTCCCTGTTGATGTTCCCATACGTCCTTCACGGGGAATGATGAGAGAGGCTGTGTTGGAGAGATATATTCTATATATACTCATTTTGTTGTTGTGACAAATAGACAAGCGCTGACTAATCAGACTGACTCAGTGCTAATGTTCCCAGGTGTCTGTAAGACATATCTTGACATGAACTAGAGAGGATTGACAGTTGTGAATATTTACCTCCAAGTAATGGTGTGCTGGTCTTTTATACCTGTGCAAAGTGAAAAGTCTCACCAATCAACAATACCTTGCACAAATCATGGACAATCTCTACAGAAAAGCAACTTCAAACCCTGACGTACTGTATTAACTGAAAACATAAAATGCAGGGTTTTCATAAAATAATGTCCCAACAACTTTGGAGAATAATGCTGCATGATGAAATTGATCAAATGTGTTTCATTTACATACACATGGACACTTTTTAAATGTAATTTCTGTATTTTAGACCTGAGAGGACATCACGTGTTGGTTGCTATGGAGACCACCAGGCCTTTCTTAACCTGGGACACCAAGAACTATGGGGGTTTTGGTGGGGGTTTTGGTTTTGGGGAATGTTGAATTTCTCCTTCCAGCGCAGTATGAGCTCTCTGGCACTACTCAATTTCACTTAATAGCTTTGATCCCAAAAAAGTGTATTTCTCCTTTAACCTGTAGAACTACCGGTCAAAATATCACGATGACGAGAGAGGGAGAATTAGAGATGGGGCTAAGCATGGGCCGAACCCAGAAAGCCTCAACCATCCTCATTGTAATTCAGAACACAAAAATTGCCAAATTAATTTGAAGCTTCCCATAAAAGTATTTCAGATGGTAAAGCACTGATATTCACACTATATATTCACATTAATTATAGTTGCAGTGTGTGTTTGAGCCGTATCTACTGTGTAATTGTTATGATCTTAAAACTTTTGAAAGTGTTGACTCGGAAACGATCAGAGGTTGAAAAGCATTTTGGTGAGTGTGATTTTGTATTTATTAATTTTTTAGTTCACCTTTATTTAACCAGGTAGGCTAGTTGAGATTAAGTTCTCATTTACAACTGCAACCTGGCCAAGAATAAAGCAAAGCAGTTCGACACATACAACAACACAGAGTTACACATGAAATAAACAAACATACAGTCAATAATACAGTACAAAAAGTCTATAAACAGTGTGTGCAAATGAGGTAAGATAAGGGAGTTAAGGCAATAAATAGGCCATGTTGGCGAAGTAATTACAATATACCAAATAAACACTGGAGTGATTGATGTGCAGAAGATGAATGTGCAAGTAGAGATACTGGGGTGCAAAGGAGCAAGATCAATAAATAAATACAGTATGGGGATGAGGTAGTTGGATGGGCTATATTACAGATGGGCTATGTACAGGTGCAGTGATCTGCGAGCTGCTCTGACAGCTGGTGCTTAAAGCTAGTGAGGGAGATATGAGTCTCCAGCTTCCGTGATTTTTGCAGTTTGTTCCAGTCATTGACAGCAGAGAACTGGAAGGAAAGGTCGGCCAAAGGAGGAATTGGCTTTGGGGCTGACCAGTGAGACATACCTGCTGGAGGGTGTGCTACGGGTGGGTGCTGCTATGGTGACCAGTGAGCTGAGATAAGGTGGGGCTTTACCTAGCAGAGACTTGTAGATGACCTGGAGCCAGTGGGTTTGGCAACGAGTATGAAGCGAGGGCCAGCCAATGAGAGCATACAGGTCGCAATGGTGGGTAGTGTATGGGGCTTTGGTGACAAAACGGATGGCACTGTGATAGACTGCTTCCAATTTGTTGAGTAGAGTGTTGGAGGCTATTTTGTAAATGACATCGCTGAAGTCGAGGATTGGTAGGATGGTCAGTTTTACGAGGGTATGTTTGGCAGCATGAGTGAAGGATGCTTTGTTGTGAAATAGGAAGCCGATGTGAGTCTGGAAGGAGAGTTTACAGTCTAACCAGACACCCAGGTATTTGTAGTTTTCCACAAATTCTAAGTCAGAACCGTCCAGAGTAGTGATGCTGGATGGGTGGGCAGGTCCGGGCACACTATATATTCAGAGGTTCCTGCAGAGGTTCCTGCACACTATATATTCAGAGGTTCCTGCAAAGCCACATTTTTTAAACACAAAAAAACAGTATTCACTTGACTCCATGTTAACCCCACAGAACAAAGTTATACAAGCAGAAACTGCATTTAAACCATTAACTTGTATTTGCTGAATAACAGTAATGTTTTAGCTAGTTGCTTTTGTTTGAATTTACACTAACGAAATACAAAGCAGTTGAATCATGGTAGAGCAGCATATGCCACATAACCTAGAAGCCACTTGGAAAGAACCATGAATTTAGTCTGTCCAAAATATCTACGTATCCCCTCACATAAAATGTATTTGCAACATTTCACAAAGGTTGAAGAGCATGCATTTAGTTTTACTTGCATTTAAGAGCAGTTGGAGGCAACGGAAGGAGAATTGTATGGCATTGAAGCTAATCTGGATGTTAGTTAACACAGTGTCCAAAGAAGGGCCAGAAGTATACAGAATGGTGTCGTCTGCGTAGAGGTGGATCAGAGTATCACCAACAGCAAGAGCGACATCATTGATGAAGAGAGTCGGCCCGAGAATTGAACCATGTGGCACCCCCATAGAGACTGCCAGAGGTCCAGACAACAGGCCCTCCAATTTGACACACTGAACTCTATCAGAGAAGTAGTTGGTGAACCAGGCGAGGTAGACAGTTGAGAAACCAAGGCTGCTTAGTCTGCCGATAAGAATGTGGTGATTGACAGAGTCGAAAACCTTGGCCAGGTCGATGAATACGGCTGCACAGTAATGTATCCTATTGATGGTGGTTATGACATTGTTTAGGACCTTGAGCGTGGCTGAGGTGCACCCATGACCAGCTCTGAAACCAGATTGCATAGCGGAGAAAGTACGGTGGGATTCGAAATGGTCGGTAATCTGTGTGTTAACTTGGTTTTCGAAGACCTTAGGAAGGCAGGGTAGGATAGATATAGGTCTGTAGCAGTTTGAGTCTAGAGAGTCTCCCCCTTTGAAGAGGGGGATGATCGGGGCAGCTTTGCAATCTTTGGGAATCTCAGACAATACGAAAGAGAGGTTGAATAGGCTAGTAATAGGGGTTGCAACAATTTCGGCAGATAGGTTTAGAAAGAGAGGGTCCAGATTGTCTAGCCCGGCTGATTTGTATGGGTCCAGATTTTGCAGCTCTTTCAGAACATCAGCTATCTGGATTTGGGTGAAGGAGAAATGGGGGAGGCTTGGGCGAGTTGCTGTGGGGGGTGCCGGGCAGTTGACCGGGGTAGGGTTAGCCAGGTGGAAAGCATGGCCAGCCGTAGAAAAATGATTATTGAAATTCTCAATTATAGTGAATTTATCGGTGGTGACAGTGTTTCCTAGCCTCAGTGCAGTGGACAGCTGGGAGGAGGTGCTCTTATTCTCCATGGACTTTACAGTTTGAGTTTGTGCTACAGGATGCAAATTTCTGTTTGAAAAAGCTAGCCTTAGCTTTCCTAACTGCCTGTGTATATTGGTTCCTAACTTCCCTGAAAAGTTGCATATCACAGGGGCTATTCGATGCTAATGCAATACACCACAGGATGTTTTTGTGCTGGTCAAGGGCAGTCAGGTCTGGAGTGAACCAAGGGCTATATCTGTTCCTGGTTCTACATTTTTTGAATGGAGCATGCTTATTTGAGATGGTGAGGAAGCCACTTTTAAAGAATAACCAGGCTTCCTGTACTGACGGGATGAGGTCAATATCATTCAAGGATTCCCCGGCCAGGTCGATTAGAAAGGCCTGCTCGCTGAAGTGTTTTAGGGAGTGTTTGACAGTGATGAGGGTGGTCGTTTGACAACAGACCCATTACGGATACAGGCAATGAGGCAGTGATCGCTGAGATCTTGGTTGAAAACAGTAGAGGTGTATTTGGCAGGCAGGTTGGTTAGGATAATATCTATGAGGGTGCCCGTGTTTACGGATTTGGGGTTGTACCTGGTAGGTTCATTGATAATTTGTGGGATTGAGGGCATCAAGCTTAGATTGTTGGATGGCCGGGGTGTTAAGCATGTCCCAGTTTAGGTCACCTAGCAGCACGAGCTCTGAAGATAGATGGGGGGCAATCAATTCACATATGGTGTCCAGGGCACAGCTGGGGGCAGAGGGTGGGATATAACAAGTGGCAACGGTGAGAGACTTGTTTCTGGAAAGGTGTATTTTTAAAAGTAGAAGCTTGAATTGTTTCGGTGCAGACCTGAATAGTAAGACAGAACTCTGCAGGCTATCTCTGCAGTAGATTGCAACTCCGCCCCCTTTGGCAGTTCTATTTTGGCTGAAAATCTGAGGGTTTTTGGTGGTCTTCCTAAGCCAGGATTCAGACACGGCTAAGACATCCAGGTTGGCAGAGTGTGCTAAAGCAGTGAATAAAACAAACTTAGGGAGGAGGCTTCTAATGTTAACATGCATGAAACCAAGGCTTTTACAGTTACATAAGTCAACAAATGAGAGCACCTGGGGAATAGGAGTGGAGCTAGGCACTGCAGGTCCTGGATTAACCTCTACATCACCAGAGGAACAGAGGAGAAGTAGGATAAGGGTACGGCTAAGGCTATAAGAACTGGTAGCCTAGTACGTTCGGAACAGAGAGTAAAAGGAGCAGGTTTCTGGGCGCGATAGAATAGATTCAAGGCATAATGTACAGACAATGGTATGGTAGTGTGTGAGTACATTGGAGGTAAACCTAGGCATTGAGTGGTGATGTGATCGCATATGTAGGAGGTGGAACTAAATGGTTGGTTAAGGCATATTGAGCAGGGCTAGAGGCTCTAGAGTGAAAATAAACAATAATCACTAACCAGAACAGTAATGGACAAGTTATACTGACATTAGGGAGAGGCATGCATAGCCGAGTGATCATAAGGGTCCAGTGAATGGTTGGGATGGCTGGGGACACATCGATTCAGACAGCTAGCAGGCCGGGGATAGCAAGCTAGCAGAAGGGCCTTAAAGGGACGTCGCGATGGAGGAAAGTATGTTTTAGCCTCCTCATGCGGTTCCGTCAATAGACCAGTCGTGATGGATTAGTAGGGTTCCGTGTAGCAGAGGGGTCCAGTCCAATTGGCAAATGGATCTATTCAGCTAACAGTCCAATATGCTCTAGACAGCTAGCGGGCCGCGGCTAGCAGGCTAGCAGATGGGCATTCAGGGGACGTCGCGACGGAGGGGCCAGTTGGAAAAAAACCCTCGGGCAGATTACGTCGGTAGTCCAGTCATGATGGATAAGCAGGGCTTCGTAGTAAAAGAGGTCCAGGCTGATTGTCAAAATAGGAATAGTGGCACGAGAAATTGGCCGATGGACCTATTAGCTAACAGTCCGATATGCTCTAGACAGCTAGCGGGCCGCGGCTAGCAGATCGGAATTCAGGGGACGTCGCGACGTAGGAGCCAGTTGAGTAACCCCCTCAAGAATCGTCGGGGTTCCGTACCCCATACCGGCAGTAAAAGGGGTCCAGGCCAGTTGGCAAAATAGGTATTGTAGCCCAGGAGTGGTGGATGGACCTCTTCATCTAGCCGGGAGATGGGCCTAGCATGGGCTAGCTCCAGGATAATTGGTGCTTGCTTCGGGACAGAGACGTTAGCCAGGAGTAGTCGGATTCGGATTGCAGCTAGCTATCTGCGATAATCCAGGTGAGAAGGTTGAAATGATCCAGTTGAGAAGGTTAAGAGCTTGTGGTAGGATTCCGGGGATATGGAGAGAAAATATGTCCGGTATGCTCTGGTTTGAATCGCGTTGCACAAACTAGAGCTCTCCGAGCTAAAGGTAGCTGATGACCGCTAGCAGTGGTTAGCTGACTACTAGCTAGTAACTAGTTAGCTGGCTAGCTTCTGTTGGGGGATTCCGATTCAGAGGTAAAGAAAAATACTTTAGAAAAAAGCAGATCCACACCACATTGGGTGAGGCGGGTTGCAGGAGAGTGTTTTGAAGTTGATGTTTAGAAAAATAGAAAAAAGATATGCGAAGAAAAATATATAAAATTATATATACATGGGACACGACAAGACAAAGGACAAAGATGTAAGGTTGCAAAAAACAGAAGCTAAAAGTATGTATCGCTACAGCAACAAATAATTACTATCCCGGATGGGCTGACAAATATTTTTTTTTTTAATTTACATTTGGAATGGTTGATAGCAGGGTTATAGCATCACAATCCCTGCATTCCACTGGTAATGCCTGTTAACAGTTCAATTAGATTTAACAAGATTCATCCACTGTCCCACAGCCCAGCCAGTCATTCATAAACTTAATCTCCCCCAGAAAAAAAAACATCTAGACATTTTTTCCACGTGCTACTAGGCTAGCATTTGGCTTGGTACAGCAGGGCTGGGTACAGCAGGGCTGGGTTTGGTACAGCAGGGCTAAGCCTTGCTGTGTGCCTATCCGACCTGTGCAACATGTATAAGTAATTTTTTGCGATCCCAACACTGCCATGCATATGAACGTGACGAGACTGACAGCTTATCTGTTCCTGGCAAATATCAGGATCATTATAACGGATATATCCAAAGAAAAGGCAATAGAAACACATGTAAAACAAACATAGTTTGCAGTCATTTCAGTTGCTTGATGTGATCATGTGTTAGCTTTTGTTGGCTAGCTAGCTAGCAAAGGAGAAGGAACGTTAATGTTATCCTTAACCTAGCGATCTTCCCGATCTTATTGACTCGACAATCAGCTGGTTGTTGCCTATTTATACATGATTTAGTAAATCATTATTTATTGAAGTTATTGTCTTTTGTCACTTTTGACCCTCTAGCTAGCCAGCTACATGCCAATTATTTGACATGGAAGTCATTTGTTAATACAGTAGCAACGTGGAGTTGAATGAACGACTGGGTCAAAACATTTGAATACAATAAACGACCAGCTGTCAAGTCCTGACCATAGAAAGCCTGTATTTTCTATGGTAGAGTAGGTCAGGGCGTGACTATGGGTGTTTAGTCTAGTTTATTATTTCTATGTGGGGTTCTAGGTTTATTTTTCTATGTTGGTGTTTGTGTATGATTCCCAATTAGAGGCAGCTGGTAATCGTTGTCTTTAATTGGGGATCAAACTTAAGTTGCATTTTTTCCACCTGTGGGTTATGGGATATTGTTTATGTTTAGTTGCCTGTTCGCACTGAATTGTCGTCACAGTTCGTTTATTCTTTATTTGTTTTTGTATTGACTTAAGTTTCACTTTCATTAAAATATGTGGAACTCAACATATGCTGCGCCTTGGTCCTACCCCCATTATTACGAACATCGTGACACCAGCCTGTTTGGTTAGCAACTTCAGAACCTCAGAACTAATATGTAGATTTTGCCCAGACTGTATTGTCTGGTGACGGGATGAAATACAAATGTTTTAGTCATTAAAATAATGTTTTTAGTGAAAACATGCTGGCAACAGTTTTATAAAAGCAATAAGGCATGAGAACCCGGTAATTATTGTGCGATAGCTCCCTCCTAAGGGCTGTTTCCCGGCCCTTGGTTTCGCATTGGGCCTAAAAACAGCCCTTAGTTGGGAGTTATCACAGGATAATCCCAGGGTTCTCATGCCTTATTGCTTAAACACGCTGCTATGATTATATTTCAATAGATTGAATTTGATGGCTAGGCTAATTGAACACATTGAGGTTGTTGTGCTATGAACCCTGAAATGGATCTAATCACGACAATCTCTTAATTCCCTTTAATCTAGCGGTTTACAGGACATGATGCTGGAATCAGACCTGCAGGTGACTGGCCTGGCCACTTGTCTGGATCTAATCAACAATGTAATAGAATAACTACTGCTGATTAACACATCTGAGAGAGAGATCTTGCAGCTAAACTAATTTAGGCTCACATAATATACTGCAAATTAGAGGAGATAGAGAAAATAATGAGGATAACATTTTTAGTTGTATTACACTCAACTGTACTCAAGTGTTTTAAGTGACATCATTGGTCAAGAAGAGTGGAAACTGATAAAAGCGGAAAAGGCATCAGCAGCATCTGATCTTGCATTTAAATATACTCAGACAGGTATGGGAATAATGACTGAAAAATATGCTGTGAATAAGATGTTGGTGCCGTCTAAAGCAACTGCATTAGGCCTGCAATTTCATCTGTTCATCAAACATCTGCCAATAGAAACGTGTAGCTTCATAGCTCACTTTTCTGTTGATTGATAAAACACTAGCTCTGTGTTGCATTCGATGCAAATCTAATTCATAACAACAACACTTTCAGACTACTCATAAGAATGAGAGGTGTCAAGGTCAAGACAAACATTTAGTAAAATTAAACAAATGTTACTGCCAATGCTCCAGCTGCCGCTTATTGTATCTCATCCATCTGCTGCTGTTCTGAATTCTCTAAGCAATAACTTCCACTGATGCCCTAAATAGAATAGGAATACGAATTTGCCTCTGTTTACACAGCCAGCAAAATTCTGATCTTTTACCAACAATTGTTATTTTGACCAATCAGATAAAAACTTTTGACAATAATTGGGAAATGCAGCCATTGAAATCCATTGAAATCTATCAGCCATTGAAATCTATCAGATCTGCAAAGCATATATTTGGAAATACTGTATATTTACAAATATGCTATGTAATCTATAGTAGACATCCACTGGAACTCTAGGCATCTACCAGGCCTATATTTTTACATAATGTATGCATGTATGCTATGGTATCTATAGTATGCATTTCACATCTTTAGAAGCAGAAATATCTATATGATAGCTACAGTATGCATTAAACAGCTATGCTATCACCACAACACAATTAAAATCCATAGCATCTAATGGTACGCATTTAAAATCCATGGTGCAGTATATCTTCAGAACCATCTAAATCTATGATATCTGATATTACAATTAGGTCTGTATTCAATAACTAGCTAACACATGTGGAATCTATAGCATCTAATGGTACACATTCAAATTCCATGGTGCAGGATCTACGGCACTCATCCTTTCCTATCGTCTTCCTCCCCGGGGTGAAGCGATGTGGGCAAGTCTCGGGGGACTCTGGCAGCCAGGCAAGCAGCGTCCCACACAGTGAATTAGTCAGTACTTAACCCCGACACTTCCTCTAGCTCCGTTCCTCCGTATAATTACCATCTCTCCCTGCCAGTAATTAACTAATCCCACAGTGGGGCTGATTATCCAAGGTTTGAGGAGGGAAGAGACAAGAAAACTCCCTCCCCAGATCAGCCCTCTTGATTCCCTAACTTACAGCTGAGCCTCTCTGACTTGACTGACTGGCTGACTCAGTTTCGGGGTGTGATTATAATTGGGGGGGCTGTTGCTGTTCCGAGGGGAAATGTTGTATTTTTATATTTTTTTTGCGGCACAATAAAAATGTCTCACAAACATTGTGGTGATGGCAATTATACAGTAGAGAGATGGTAAACCTTGCTCCCGGAGGATAAATATTTGGCGTCATGGATATAAAATCAGTCGTAGAGGGTAAGTGACCACAGACGAGTGCAGGGTTGGGAAGTTCCTGCAAGTGCTGAAAGGAGGGCTGGAGAGGAGGGGGCATTGGAGGGAGTATCGTGTCGTAAAGGAGTCCCTGATTATTTATCAACTTGACTCTGACCTCTCTGTCAGCTTGTTTCTGTCTGTCCCCCCCCCCCCCCCCCCCCCCCATGACGCAGATTTACTGGTTTCCTCTGCCCCGGTCTCTGACTTGCCTAGTTAGATAAAGGTAAAATTTTAATTAAAAAAAAATCTAAAATGATCTCGCTCTCCTTCACCTGCACATAGACCCACTCCTGCCATCTTCCTTGTTCTCGCTCCCTAATGCCTTCTCTATTTCCCTCTCCCTCACTTTTTATTTCTCTCTCTCTCTCACCCCCTCTCTCTGCAGAATGTGGACAACTGCGGCTGCCCCCTGAATTAAACATTCCCCTCGCCTTGCCTCAGATCTGCCGACTGCATCTAAATGATCCACCCCTGCTCTATCTAATTACTGATGGATCATCCAGACTCATTCAACTTAGCCTGAGTGGGACAAAAGATTTGTCTTCTACCGGCACTTAAAACAAAGGGCCCAACAACACTCTCCAGACAGACTATTCACAATTAAACCTGTGAATGAGTTTGGCTCCTTTCAATGCCTCTCTTTTTGTCCTTATCAGATCAATAGGCATACTTTGTTATTTGGGCTAATAGCACATTGCATTAGGGTGGTGCACAACACTGTATGCATTACCAATGAAAGGACAAAATAAAGCATCAAAGGGATGGAGGGATGATAGCGACAGTAAAGGTGAACAACAAAAAATGTGAGTTGAAGAAAAGGTGTAGATTAAGTAAAGACTAGAGTGATATCTGTTTGATGAACAGTTTAAAGCCTAGGTTAACAAGGACATACTGTTTGCACATGGGAAGCCGAAGATCAGTGGTGAATGTATAACAATAATTTAAGGCTAATCAAGTCGGTCTAATTAAACTGATGAAGAAATGTTCATTTATAGAAGTGCATAATCTCCATGCATTAGACAAATCGCATTATAACTGGTTGGCAAATAAATGAGCATGTCTTGTATCTCAAACCTTCCCACCAAACATGGTCGATGTGCTGTGCTTGGTGTGAGTGTGAGGATATTGGTAGATGTGTGCTTCAATACTACTAATGTAAACTGTCCGTGATTATATCCGGTTCAATTCAGCCAATTAAAATTGTCAACGAACTTGGACATGATCCAACACTTGTTCATGAAAGCGCACTTAACAGAAGTCCAATGGCACGTTCTGATAATCAAAGCAACTAGATCACATGCATTAGACTGACTGGTCATATAGCTCACAGTGTAGAATGTCTAGCTCTTTGTGGTAGTTGCAGATTATGGCAAGGGTTTATATCTCGCATGAGTTTTTTCCCCCTTTGAAATGTAGAATTACATTTATTGTGTTAGTGTTAAGAAGTGAAGTGCAGCCAACAGCTTGAAAATTAAGATAATGGTTTGCCAGGACCGCTAGGTAGTAGACTGGCGACGTCGAACGTGAGAAGTGGGAGTAGACGTGACAGTAGATGATTATAAAAATGCATATAAAACGTTGTAGGCCTACATTCAGGGTTACACGTCCATCAAGAGCTAAGTCTTTCTTCAGCCTTGCAGACAAACACACTGCTATGGCGTAATAGCGATATTGCATAGACTATATTACATGGACGTGTACACCTGAATGTAGGCCTACAATGTTTTATATGCATTTTTTATAATCATCTACTGTCACGTCTACTCCCACTCCTCCCCTCCGACGTTCGATGTCGCCGGTCTACTAACTAGCGGTCCTGGCAAACCATCTTCACGCACACCTGGCAACCACCATTACACACACCTGCATCTCATCATCAGCCACACCTGGAATTCATTACTCCCTAAATACTTACTCATCATATAGCACTCCTTTGTTACTAGTCATCGGTTAGTTTTGTTCATGTTTCCATGTCAGACACTTCTCTTGGTTTGTAGAGTTCCATGTTCGTTGTTATTAAACTCACCAACTGCACCTGCTTCCTGACTCCCTGCGTCTATGTTACATCTACTTCGTCACATAGGGATTATTTGACTCGAGGACCAACAGTGGAGTGTATTTTCCTCAAATAAAATGTTGCTGGGGGAATTGGCTGATGCACATTTTTTGAGACGGAGGTCCAAGTTAAAATGTTTCTAATGTTTGCAAGTATGGTACCGTTGTGTTTATGTATAGCAGCATTATACAAACTAAGTGAACGGCAAGTGTGTGACATGTGGATACTTGCACTGCACTGTTGAGCTTGCAAGAAGCATTTCACTGTAACGTTTACACCTGCTGTATCTTGTGCAACTTTGAGATAGACCTGTGCCCTTAATGTGAAAGGCAACTGAACAAATAGGACATGGTCAAATTTATATGATGGATTGAGATCTAAAGGTTTACTGATGCCATCAGAACCAATCATAAAATGTGTTAATCTAAATACTGTAAGAGGATACAGATCCTAATGTGGTTGGTGACACACAAATATGACGATCCAGACAAGAAATTCACCTAGTCTAAACACATTTAACGATGTCATCAAATGGAATAAAGTGGATTAAGAGGAGTTAGTGAAATAGAGGGGGAAACCAAATCAGGAGTTAACTATGTTCATTCGCAACTTACGCTGACTATTATACAGTGTGTGTGAGAAAGAGAGAGAGATTGAGGATCTCTCTTTCTCCAGATGAAATATCCATGCAAAGATGAAGCTTGTGCTGAAAAGTGCTGAACACCAATTGCCAAAGTTGTTGAGTTAGGTGCTCCGGAGGCCTTCTGACAAAATGGCATTTGTTGAGAAATAGGTCCAAGTCTGTCATTTTTAAAATACAGCCCCACATCTCTTGAACTTGACGGCAGTTTAGGTGACGCCGTCAGCGCTGTATAAGCTAGGAATCAATCTGTGCCAGAAAACAATCTGTGCAAGGTGCTTTTTTTCTGTAATCACATTGATGACTACCACAAATCACAAGTTAGCGTTTCAGCAATGGGAAAATTGCGAAACTAAATTAGACAAAATAAGGCCACTTCTGATAGAGCTGCTGGAGTGGACATCTGAGTGATGCCTCGGGGTAATCTTTCTGTAGATCGTTGTGGAGGCTAATCGATTCAAACCCTGGATAGATTTTCAGTTGGTAATGAATCTTGGCCCAATGACAGTGTGAGGCAAGACTCCCCTTCGCACACCACAAACACCACATCCAAGATCAATCAATAAGCACCATCATGACATTTTCATAAACATTTTCATTTTTAATAACAACCTCCATCTCCCTCCTTTGATTACAGTAATGCTGATTCCCAGCCTTTAAAATGCATTAACGGACAGAGATTTGCATTTATATTGGATTTCTCTGCCACACAAGGACTTGAGATAGAGCCTGCGAACAATGACCACAGTCTAACATCGTCTAAAAACACAGTCAACCCCATCATAGAGTACATACACCACAGAGAGAGGAAGTCAAGGCCAGGCAAAAGCAGACCATTCTACCACTCACTCAAGCACGGATTGATCCCCAGTCAATAACGATTCAATCTACAAAACTGCTACAAAAATCTACAAAAATTCAATCTACAGCAACATGCTACAACAGCGAAAGTGCCTTTATGGCATATTATGTATTTGGTACAGGTGGAGGCATACACACTCATTATATCCAACATACAGTGCCTTGCAAAAGTATTCATTCCCCTTTGCATTTTTCCTATTTTGTTACAACCAGTCATTTAAATAGATTTTTATTTGGATTTCATGTAATGGACATACACAAAATAGTCAAAATTGGTGAAGTGAAATTAAATAAATAAGTTGTTTCAAAAAATTCTAAAACATTTGAAACGGAAATGTGGTGCGCGCATATGTATTCACCCCTTAGCTATTAAGCCCCTAAATAAGATCTGGTGCAACCAATTACCTTCAGTAGGCACATAATTAGTTAAATAAAGTCCACCTGTGTGCAATCTAAGTGTCACATGATCTGTCACATGATCTCAGTATATATATTCACCTGTTCTGAAAGGCCCCAGAGTCTGCAACACCATTAAGCAAGTGGCACCACCAAGCAAGCGGCACCATGAAGACCAAGGAGCTCTTCAAACAGGTCAGGGACAAAGTTATGGAGAAGTACAGATCAGGGTTGGGTTATAAAAAAATATCTGAAACTTTGAACATCCCAAGGAGCATCATTAAATCTATTATTCAAAAATTGAAAGAATATGGCACCACAGCAAACCTGCCAAGAGTGGGCCACCCACCAAAACACATGGAGGGCATTAATCTGAGAGGCAACAAAGAGACCAAAGACAACGCTGAAGGAGCTGCAAAGCTCCAAAGTGGAGATTGGAGTATCTGTCCATAGGACCACTTTGAGCCGTACACTCCACAGAGCTGGGCTTTACAGAAGAGTGGGCAGAAAAAAAGCCATTGCTTAAAGAAAGAAATAAGCAAACACATTTGGTGTTTGCCAAAAGGAATGTGGCAGACTCCCCAAACATATGGAAGAAGGTACTCTGGTCAGATAAGACTAAAATTTAGCTTTTTGGCATCAAGGAAAACACTATGTCTGGCGCAAACCCAACACCTCTCATCACCCCGAGAACCTCATCCCCACAGTGAAGCATGGTGGTGGCAGCATCATGCTGTGAGGATGTTTTTCATTGGCAGGGACTGGGAAACTGGTCAGAATTTAACGAATGATGGATGGCGCAAAATACAGGGAAATTCTTGAGGGAAACCTGTTTCAGTCTTCCAGAGATTTGAGACTGGGACGCAGGTTCACCTTCCAGCAGGACAATGACCCTAAGCATACTGCTAAAGCAACACTCGAGTGGTTTAAGGGGAAACATTTAAATGTCTTGGAATGGCCTAGTCAAAGTTGAGACCTCAATCCAATTGGGAATATGTGGTATGACTTAAAGATTGCTGTACACCAGCGGAACCCATCCAACTTGAAGGAGCTGAAGCAGTTTTGCCTTGGAGAATGGGCAAAAATCCCAGTGGTTAGATGTGCCAAGCTTATAGAGACATACCCCAAGATACTTGCAGCTGTAATTGCTGCGAAAGGTGGCTCTACAAAGTATTGACTTTGGGGGGTGAATAGTTATGCATGCTCAAATTTTCTGTTTTTTTGTCTTATTTCTTGTTTATTTCACAACAAACATATTTTGCATCTTCAAAGTGGTAGGTATGTTGTGTAAATCAAATGATACTCACGCCCTCAAAATCTATTTTAATTATCTGGTGTTAAGGCAACAAAATAGGAAAAATGCCACGGGGGTGAATACTTTCGCAAGCCACTGTATAATATGCATAGAAGGGAGAAAAAGGGCACTTTCGTCGCAGCCGATTCCTTAACTAATGCATTCCAATTACTCTTAGGGAAGGAAGACACACCTCCGGGGGTGGGGTAAGTGTAGCAACATAGTGTTTCTTTGCTCCAAGTGATGGTGACCTTTCCGTTGTGCCAAACAAGCACAAGTGCGTCCTAAATGTGTGTGTTTGTCGTGCAGAATGAGGCACGTTGCAGAGGTCATTAAAAACGAGAGAGATTTGTTTGTTGCTGATCAGGTTGGCATTGTCCAACGGTCCGCCTTGGGATAATCTCTCTTGATAAGGGAGGCAGAGAGGGATGCTTTGTCTCCCTGTAAGTCTGATTCAACCACTTTCTAACCAGTAAATCGCAAAGACAGCGGAAGCCCTGGGGAAATTTACAAAGCTATTCACTTCTCATTGCCAGTTAGCATCTGCTGCCGATTCTTTATTTATTTCTCAACTTACTTACTTGGGAGACAAAAAGGGAGACAAAAAGAGGTGGAAAAGGAGTCATATGTGACATTGTAACTGTCTCTGTAGCTAAGGTTTTTGGGAACCTGAGGGTGAGAGCATAGGAGAACGAAGACAGCTTTATCATTTTTACCTTTTTACCAAGTGTGATTGGAATAATCTATGACCATGGGAGCGTTTATGCCAATTTCACAGCTGGATACTTTCATAGATAATTGGATAGTTTTCACAACACATTGTACATTTTTGCAAAAGCTAATTTCATATTACCTCCACTAGTTTGGGTGAGATGTGCAAACAGGGTGAATAATAATAATTTTTGTATTGGCAGTAGACTGGCAGTATATGTTTATGTACTATATCATCCTGTGCATGTACATAAAAGGCTCAGACAAGTAATTACCACAATAATTCACTGTAAACGTATTCGTTGTATAGGAAAACACATCGAGTTTGATGGTGGATCTGGAGGGCATGGCTGCCCTTTGTTAAATACAGCCCACTCTTCATCAAAATGAAGGATATGTATAACACAAAACAACTAAACCGAATGTAGATTTTCCTTTGAATCCATCCAGTTGACAGATGACTCAGAACGGTTTGTCTGACAGTGGCCCAGATGTGTAACAGATGTGATTGCAGATTTCTACTTTTCATTTTTAATGAGAAGTGTAATGGATTTCACTCCGTATAGATGCAAGATTTAATTGTCTTGTCACAAGCAAGGCAATACCTTGCACTGACAGCTGAATTCGATGTCTCCTACTGTTTGATAGGTAACCAAGACGTGAGGAGGTAGTCGAGCTAGCCTGCTTCTGCAACCTTTGTGTTGTCGTGCCAGAGACTCTGTTCCCCAGGCAAATACATAATGCCTGAGCCTCCTCTTCTGATTCTTTCATTAATCGAACAAGCATCATAAGCCACACACACGACAGCAGCATGGGGCCATGGATGGCTGTGGGGAAACGTGTTAGTCTGAGATTCCTGCCTCTGTATACCATCCAGGCTGTCAAGCTACATATTATGTAAATGCTCTGTTTACATGTGACAATATAAAGACAGCAAACCCAGTGGGGACCAGAGGCTACTGGGGCGATCTATGAAATGAGGAGAGAGACCCTGTTTAACCGTACCGCTAAATGAATGTAACATGTTGATGAGTCTCTCTTTCTCTCTCTTGTCTTGGTCTCCCTATCACTCTCGCTCTCTCTCCCCTTTCTCTCTCTTGTCTTGGTCTCCCTATCACTCTCGCTCTCTCTCCCCTTTCTCTCTCTAGGATTTTGGACTGCAGAGCAGGAAAAACTAAGCACACACCTCTAAAGGGGAAGCTCCCAGGTACAGTATGTACTTGCTGTACCTTGTCAGTCAATTGTAAGGAGATTTGCAATGCAAAGACAGCAGGAAATAGAAGGATGATATTTGAAATCCAACACCGACAGATCATGTATTTCACAACACGTAATGTAGCAGGGAGGAAAGAATACTACATGAACGCTGATGCCTGTCAAGAGAATGCCAACCATATCCCATTACAAAATGCTAGCTAGAATCCTTGACAACTATGCCATACTTCTAGAATAGGAAGTAAAGTTGTGTGTGCTTGTGTGTCTGACATATGTCAATATCATGTTGCCGATTTATTCTCTCAAGACAAAAACACAACCAGAGATGGAAAACAAGAATTAAAAACGACAATGATTGCATACTACATTGACCTCCCTTCCTCAAGCCAGGCTTAACATTTAACTTGTGCCGTTTGGGTCTTCATTGTCAAACACACACAGTAGCCCTGTATAGATCGTTCCCACATGTCTAAACATTTGCATAATCATAATAATAATGCCAGCACTTAACTAAAATATACAGCGCCAGTATCAATGCAGTGCTTAGATGTTTTATTTCATCCAGACTGCCAAGCCATGCAGCGTTTGTCTATCGTTTTAATATAGCCGCTTTATACACACAGCTATTCAGTAGAGTCTGAGAGGCCAATCAGAGAGAGGATGGCTGTGACTCCATCTCTGTCACATTGCAGCTGTCTATCCTCTTAACATCACTATTTAATTGGGGAATGATTAGCTGAGCCACAATGTGTGAGGCAAATAACTACAATGGCTGGTGGTTGCATAACGTATTTATAACACCCCCTGCCTCTAAGCAGACACACAGCCTAACAGACAGCACAGCCACTCCATAACGTAACACACACAGCACAGCCACTTTCTTGTGTGTGTGTGGTACAATAACTCTGTAAAAAGGGTGCACTTTCACACAAAACTTGTACACAGTACACCTTTGCGCGGTCTCTTCCAAAGAGACTCAAAATAGAGACTCAAAATAGAAAAAAAACATTTAGCCAGAGAGTGTCTTTAAAACCTCTGCAACATCAGCACCACCCAAATGCACAAATTAAAGTGAACTCACCTATAAATTTTATATCTGGTTGTAAATCCTTGGCGGAATCTTTCCACAAAGGAGAGGTAACTCCGAGAGTGGTGGAAAGGTCCGCGGTCGGAGATGAGCCAATCAAACTGCTTAGTGACATGTTGATCGGCAGCGGACAGGTCCTGGCGGGAAGACTGAACTGTTATATGGTCCCATATAAACAGGAAGCAGATGACCTCAATAAACCTCCAGTTCATGCTTTTCTTTCAGCCGCTCTCTGTTCATTCTCGCTCCATTATGTGGAGACCTGTGGAAAGACAGAGAGAAAGAGGGGGAAGAGAGGGAGGGGGAGAAATATATTTACATGACGAGTCTATTTCAAAAATACTGGGGCGTCAGCGAAACAGACTTAATAGAATTAGGCTAATCGGCATTGACGGAAAACGAACAAGACAGTGTCACCGAAAGACTGTTTTCGATGTGATATGATTTGTGGATTTATTTATGTTGTTCTTTTTCCCCCCAAATCTCAAGCCCCTCGTATCCTCCTCCCAGTCAGGGTCCAGATTGCAGCTTTCCATACTAACGAGGAATGTTGCCCTTTCTGCAGATGAAAATGAATTACATCCCTGGATGTGTGGCCTTCTCTTTCTCCAGACTAATTGGTGCCATGATAAGTTCAGACAAGGTTAAGAGGCTGCTTTATGATAAGTTGTGACATGGAGCTGGTTTACGTGGGGAAGCATCGTCTGATGTTCCCTCAGGAAATAAATTGCTAGGCAAAATGTTGCCAATCGACGGGCGATATGATGGATCGTTTGAACACTTCAGTGGTGCTGTATTCAATATGGCGTGATTGGTGTGATATCCTTAAATGAGCATTCACTTGAGATACATTGGTTATCTGAAGATATATTGGTTAAGTGAACATGGGAATTGGTGGTCCAAAGTGTATTGACATGGCAATGCAGATTTGAAGGCGATCCTCTGTCCAATCAATAATGTAAAGCCAATGTATCAGAGGAATTGGACACATTGGCAATACATGGATGAGTACAGCATGCAAGGTTCTCCAAAAGCAAACCTCAGCGAAGTTAACAATGATTTATAATGATATTGATTGGCAAGTGACCTCGAGAGTCTGTTAGACAGATCTCAGGTCAGACTGGACGAGTCTTGTTTTCAGATCACATACTATGATGACCATGCAGCACTAATTATATCTACCCAGTCTTATACACATGACATACAAATGAACAGACAGGGCGCAAATAAGTGTACATGCATCCAAAAGGGATAGCCATAATTTTACACAATGTACAACCACCCAGAAGATAATAATACGTGTGTGTCTAATTCCCATGTGACAATGTGTCTGTGAGCTTTCGCCGGGTTGGGACATTTCCCTCTATTACTCCCGACACAAACAGACTGATTGTTTGGTACAAACATGTCTAACCAAACTCCTAATCCCATTCAACATCATGCTTTATATTGTAGTGAACGGAGGGAGCGGGAAGTGACATGTGCAATGTTGATCGGCGAAATCTCCAGTGTGAAAGGCAAATAACCTACGCATCGCGCCAATACGGTTAATCCACTTGATGGGAATTGTAACTTGGCTCGGTACATTGCACCCTCTGAAAGATGCACGTCCCCGTGCTTCTACTAGCCTCAGCCCACTCACACATCCGGGGCAGTGAGTTCAGATGGCCTCACAGCTGGTATCCCTCTTCTGACACCGATACAGAGAACATAGGAAGTGGGTAGCAAACCTGGGACTCAGGCGTGAAAGGCAATAACCCTTCGCGCCAATCGGGTTAAACCACTTAGCGGAAATTGTAACGTGGCTCATATAGCAAGGATCGCTACAATATTATATAAGAGCACAAATGCCTGAGTTTGGTTATCATATAATTGATAAATGTTCTGGATTGTATTTATTTTGGTTGGTGTAGCAATCTTGGCTACTCACCACCGCTCTACTCACCACCGCTCTACTCACCACCGCTCTACTCACCACCGCTCTACTCACCACCGCTCTACTCACCACCGCTCTACTCACCACCGCTCTACTCACCACCGCTCTATTCACCACCGCTCTACTCACCACCGCTCTACTCACCACCGCTCTACTCACCACCGCTCTATTCACCACCGCTCTATTCACCACCGCTCTATTCACCACCGCTCTACTCACCACCGCTCTACTCACCACCGCTCTACTCAACACCGTTCTACTCACCACCGCTCTACTCACCAGTGCTCTACTCACCACCGCTCTACTCACCACCGCTCTACTCACCACCGCTCTACTCACCACCGCTCTACTCATCACCGCTCAACTCACCACCGCTCTATTCACCAACGCCCTATTCACCACCGCCCTATTCACCACCGCTCTATTCACCACTGCTCTACTCACCACCGCTCTATTCACCACCGCTCTATTCATCACCGCTCTATTCACCACCGCTCTACTCACCACCGCTCTATTCACCACCGCTCTATTCACCACCGCTCTACTCACCACCGCTCTACTCACCACCGCTCTATTCACCACCGCCCTATTCACCACCGCTCTACTCACCACCGCTCTACTCACCACCGCTCTATTCACCACCGCTCTACTCACCACCGCTCTACTCACCACCGCTCTATTCACCACCGCTCTACTCACCACCGCTCTACTCACCACCGCTCTATTCACCACCGCTCTACTCACCGCCGCTCTATTCACCACGCCTCTACTCACCACCGCTCTATTCACCACCGCTCTATTCACCACCGCTCTACTCACCACCGCTCTACTCACCACCGCTCTACTCACCACCGCTCTACTCTATTCACCACCGCTCTATTCACCACCGCTCTACTCACCACCGCTCTATTCACCACCGCTCTATTCACCACGCCTCTACTCACCACGCCTCTATTCACCACCGCTCTATTCACCACCGCTCTACTCACCACCGCTCTACTCACCACCGCTCTACTCACCACCGCTCTACTCACCACCGCTCTATTCACCACCGCTCTACTCACCACCGCTCTATTCACCACCGCTCTACTCACCACCGCTCTACTCACCACCGCTCTGCTCACCACCATCTTGAACTGGCTTCCTAGGTAAGCGTCCGCCTGGTCATGTTCATAATTTTAGCCACAGATTGCAAATTGTTTTCTTCCATTCCGGGGGTGTTTTTAAAGTTGATTGTGAATGCTAATGTTTATGCTCATTATGCCATTGGTTTCATTAGCTTAAGTGTTGGCCAATGTCTTGTTAATTGTGCAATAGTATTGCCATTTAAGTCTATAATCACTATTATTAGGAATGCATCTGTTTTAAAGGTGTGAATGGTTTAAATTAGGATTCCTGTGCTCCTCATTCCTGAAGAGATTATTGTACAGGTAACATGCTCTGCCATATACCAAGATGTATAAGTCAATGGACGTTTTGCCGGTTCTTGAGTAGAGGGAATTTTGCTATTTTGGCAAAGTTTGTTTATTTTTGTAAACTATATCAACTCTGAATCCATTCTTCTGCATCACTGCCTGCACTGTAAAATAAATAAAATCTACTTTTGCACCTGAACCCAGTTGTCAGAATCTTAATAACATCCCAGAAGTCAATGGTACCCTACTGTCACATTGCATGGACCACAGGATATTACAAGATATTACACTCATCAATTACTGCATAATGACCATACTGTGAATAATTCCAGACAGAATTGAAACCATTTCTGACAGAGTATTAAAATGATACATTTAGTCATTGTACGATGTCACCATACATTATTATCCAACTTGCCAGTGGAGTCATGTCTTTAGTTACTGATAAGAAAACCATTTCCATCTGTAATTATGTTTAAGAACTTTGGCCCCTGGCTGTAGAACATCAAGCTATCAAATTAGTGCCACTATATGCAGAAATTCTTCCCTTTTCATGCTTTATTAGACAATAACAAGTCATAAAAGAGCAGCCACAATTTAATGGGTCTAATCTTTTACTGTAAAAGGGGGGAATAAGAGTTTGATTACAAAAGCTATTGTACAGTAATGGCAGCCATATATATATGTACTGGCAGGGTTCTTTACACTATACCATCAAATAGATGACTATATCTGCCAATGCATTAATCTGTGATGATTCAGTAGGATTTGTGGATCAGTTCGGTCTCTGACACATCCAAATCTCAGTGTAGTCTATCTGCATCCATATATCCTACTGTAGGCTATATACCCTAACCCATGACTACCAGAGTACCCACGGTCACATAGTTTACTGTATAATATGTTACCCATTGTGATGTTGCATACAATAGCGTGCGGTTCATGAAAATAGAACCTTAACAACAATGACTGCAGACAATGCAGGTTTTCTGCTATGGTTGCAGAACTGAGACTGGAAAGAAACAGGGTGGCATTGACTTAGGTTGCTTTGCCACTAACCAGAAATGCTGTGGCAATGACAAATCCATGGCAGGGTAATTTAATGAAGCCTGCTTTAATTTAATTAGTTTAAACTAATTTCAAGTTGGCTGTCAGAACATAACAATGCATCATCTAATTGAGAGGGGAGATGGAGAGAAGGGGATTCATAAATGATATTGCTCCGAGTTTGGGAAACAGAATGCATCATGTCTACCTGTGTGTGTGCGATGTGTCGTGTGTGTGTGTCTGTGCGTGTGTGTGTCAGTGGAGGCTCCTTAGAGGAGGAAGGGGAGGACCCTCCTACTGAGTGAATTACATACAAATAAAAATATTGACACATTACAAAAGTCTAGTTCACCAGGGAACTCATTCAGCTGAGCAGGGCCAGCCAATCACAGGCTCTACCTGCTGGCCGTAACAGACCACATTTTTTAGATAAAACTATACTACAATATATTCACGTCACCAAATACCTGATTAAAACACACTGTTTTGAAATGAAATTCTGTAGCCTCAACAGTACCCTCTAGAGCAGCAGCATAGTGTAGCCGGAGGACAGCTGTTTTTCATCCTCCTTTGGGTACATTGACTTCAATACAAAACCTAAGTGGCTCATGTTTCTCACCCCCTTCTATAGACTTACACAGTAATTATGATGACTCCCGGAGGACGTCCTCAAACCTGTCAGAGCTTTTGCAGTATGAACTGACATGTTGTCCATCCAATCAAAGGGTCAGAGAATTAATATAGTACTGAAAGTGTAAGCTACAGCTAGCTAGCACTGCAGTGCATGAAGTTGGGTGAGTAGTTGACGTAAAGAGAGAGAAAGACAACAGTTGAACAGTTTTTAACAAATTAATTCATAAAACAGTTAAGGAGAAGCAGCAGAGAGAGAGAGAGATACTTTGTTGTCTTTGTTCTTGTTAGTTTATGTTTCACTTACTTAGCTAGCTAATGTTGCTAATTTAGCTTACTTAACAAGCTGACTCTAACAAAGAGGAATGCTAAATATGTTAGCTAGCTGGCTAAGGCTATCCTATTAATGTATTGTCATCGGGACCTGCCAGTCTAACTGCTAAACAGCTTGCTTTACACTGTGCTGTGTAGAGCTGTATTGGATTGGATTGTGGGTTTTCTAACATGTTAGTTCTAGTTTATTGGCTATAACGTCAATATGGTGAAAACTATGTAGGCTATGTAGCGATTAGCGGTTATGGTTTGAAGGTTTGGCTTGGATAGGTTTTTGCACCTGGTCACAGACAGCTGTTGTGTTGTGCAATGAAGTCCACAAGGGAAGGGAAAAGGTGAGAGGAGGAGAGCGCGTAGACGCAATAAGGAATTATATAAAGAGCAAAATTATGATGTTGTATGTGGCTGCTATGAAAGTGAACTGCGTGTGCGGGTGATCAAGGGTGTATTCATTCCACCGATTCTGTTGCAAAACATTTCATAAACTTATGTAGACATGTTTTGACGTTGGTGCAGTGGATGGGACCAGTGTGGCAATACTGTGCCTGTCATCGTCACTGACCTTTATTGCCACACTGGTCCCATCCACTGCACCAACGACATTGGGGAAGTTAGCCACCTCAATACATTTTTGAGTGGTGCTTACTTGTTCAGCTTCAGTTGATGGGAACTTGATAAATCTTCGCACATGACGACTCAGTGCGTCACACACTGCACTAACCACCCGACTCACAGAGGACTGACTAACTCTGTGCCTGCAAGCAAGGCTTGAAAGGATCCCAATGCTAGGAATCTCAGGGCTATCATGATTTGTAGGATGATTGGAAGACGGCATGCTCTCATGGTCTTTTTAAGTTTTAATTTAGAAGGTCAGCCAAGTACATGATAGAGTGTTGTGTTATTCGATATTGCCTGAGTAGAACATGGTCAGGGACATTTAGAGGATCCATCCAATTTCTGAGGGGCCTCTGTGGGTTCTCCCTCTCTCTCTTCCTCTCTCTAGCAGCTAACCAAAGAACTTCCATCATTCAAATTATCATAGCAATCTTTGAATCACTAAATGTGATTTGTTTCAGGAAACTAGGCTTACAGTATCAAATAAACGTAGATTTTACCATGTGTAGCACAACACGATCTGCATCAAAGTCAAATGAGGATATAACGTTAGGCCAACGAGACAGTGTCTAAGTTCTAACATTTCTGGTAGAATGCCCTGCTTTTATTTCATAACACTCATAACCGTAAGCTATTTTCTGTAATTAGCTCACCATTAACTTGTAAATAACGATCTTGTGAGTTTATTTTCCTCTAATAATGAATACAACTTAGCTTAGTTAAGACGTTGTCAGCTATATGATATGGTCATTATTTGAACTAGCTAACAAGCTAGAAACGAACCAAAACATTGTTTAAAAAGTTGCTTTTAGTTGTTTGGTTAGCTAGATTGACATATACTAAATTCATTTTTAAACGGGTGGGTTTATTGATGTTAAAATACACCAGTTATGCTATTTTAGACGACCAGGTTGTCGTTTCTGTGTTTATACTTTTTTTGTAATGACAACAACAAGCTTGATGTCGGACGACAATAGAATGTGCATGATGTCACTGCGACAACTGTCTACCAACATGTCGATTGACATAGTATAAACCAGCCTTTAGTCGTGAAATCTTTGGTTGTTTAGTTCACTACCTTACTCACTTTGTTTAGCACATGTGAATATTTAAAGAAATGGGTGGGGCTAAGGCTTAAGAGGGTGTTGACGATGCTGAATGGGTGTAGATAATGAAGAGCTCTCCAGTAGGTGTAGCAAAAATTATTCAAGGGACATTTTCTCAAAAGTTTATCAACTTTTAAAGCAAAATAACTTTCCCATTGTTCCTCAACCATAGTGTATGATATACCATTTTCTAGTTCTGAGTCTCTACTTTTATCCAATGTAAAAAAAAAACACAATTTCAAATGTTGCTACATACAGTATTAGATCGAGTCAGTTGGTCACAAATATGATTATTGGTGTTTTAGAATATTGCCATTATATGTTTGACTATTGTTCTCTTAATGAAGTTTTCGAATCAATACATTTAGCTTTATCTTCTTTTGATATGACCATTTCAACAATCATTGTTATATTCATTATTTAGTCAAATATGTAATCAAAAGCTTTTCAAATTAAGGTTTACATTGATTTGAAGAAACTTAAGTAAACATGGCACTTATTAAGACATTTTTTAATAATTCTTAAGAAGGTTTTGTGAATCCGGGTTCAGTTCACCAGGGAACTGATTCAGCTGACCAGGGCCAGCCAATCACAGGCTCTACTTGCTGGCTGTAACAGGCCCCCATTCCTTCTTGTGCTTTAGCTGTTTCCCGGAGGGCAGGTTGAGAAGGTCTCTGTAAACTCCTGTCCTCCACTACAACTCATAGCTGGACCTTTCCTGAACAGACAAGCCTTCCCTGGACTTACCCAACCATGTGGTAGTGTGTCACTGAACATGTAAGTGAACTTTGTTAGAGTTCATGTGTGTATTTGATCTGTATACATGTTATAGGCTGCTATTGCTTTGTTAGTATATACTTATACACTGAGTGTTCAAAACATTAGGAACACCTGCTCTTTCCATGACATAGACTGACCGAGTGAATCAAGGTGAAAGCTATGATCCCTTATAGATGTCACTTGTTAAATCCACTTCAATCCGTGTAGATGAAGAGGAGGAGACAGGTTAAAGGATCCAACACTTTTTTCCCCATTTTCCCCTAAAATGACATACCCAAATCTAACTGCCTGTAGCTCAGGACCTGAAGCAAGGATATGCATATTCTTGATACCATTTGAAAGGAAACACTTTGACATTTGTGTAAATGTGAAATTAATGTAGGAGTTATTAATGTAATGTTATTCCAGCCCAAGCACAATGTAGATTTTGGCGACTAGATGGCAGCAGTGTATGTGCAAGTTTTAGAATGATCCAATGAACCATTGCATTTCTGTTAAAAGTTTGTATCAAGACTGCCCAAATGTACCTAATTGGTTTATTAATAAATGTTCAAGTTCATAACTGTGCACTCTCCTCAAACCACAGCATGGTATAATTTCACTGTAATAGCTACTGTAAATTGGACAGTGCAGTTAGTTTAAGAAGAATTTAAGCTTTCTGCCAATATCAGATATGTCTATTTTTTTGCGGAAATTTACTTGTTACTTACATCCTCATGCCAATCGCATTAGCCTACGTTAGTTCACCCGGGAGACCCACCGATCCTGTAGAGGATAATTAGGCCTTGAGACAATTGAGACATGGATTGTGTATGTGTGCCATTCAGAGGGTGAATGGGCAAGACAAAGTATTTAAGTGCCTTTGAATCGGGTATGGTAGTAGGTGCCAGGCACACTAGTGAGTGTGTCATGAATTGCAATGCTGCTCAACCGTTTCCCGTATGTATCAAGAATGATCCACCACCCAAAGGACATACAGCCAACTTGACACAAATGTGGAAACCATTGGATTCAACATGGGCCAGCATCCCTGTGGAACAATTGACACCTTGTAGAGTCCATGCTCAGACGAATTGAGGCTGTTCTGAGGACAAAAGGGGTAGCAAGTCAATATTAGGAAAATGTTCGTAATGCTTTATACACTCAGTGTATATGCTTCCTTAAGATGTGTACATGTGACCCGATTCAGGAAACTAGGCGTATGTCGGAAGTCACGACTTCACAGGAGAGCCATTTGAAGGTAAAAAATATATTTTTTATCAAAATGTTTTTTTGTTTGTTGCAGAAACGCCTTCTCGAACATGTGAACTTTAATGTGCCATAATAACAAACTTGTATGCCATCTGTAAATACGGATAAAATTGTTCAATTACGAGCCTTGTTGGTTAAGACAAATAAAAAGTTGTCAACCTTCCCACTAGCTGAGATAATGAGTGGGCAGGACATGCCGAGAGAGGAGAGAGGATATGTCTGCCATATTGAAAGCGTCTGTCTATTTGAGCTCGTCAGTCTGTGTTGGTAATCCTGTCGAACGCAGCTTTTATGAAAATGTATTGTGTAGTGGAGCTGTATAAGTGTTACTCTCCATTTTCTGGAGGATCAAGTTTTGAAATCCGTGGAATTAGAGTATGATAGCTAAAGAGATTGAGAAAACACCTGTCTCCAGATTACATCTTCAAACTAATGGCAACCGTGATATTGCATTCCTGATAGAGAGACGCGTCCATGATGCATGTTGATGTATACAGGTAAGATTATCTAATGTTAACTAACAACATTTTCAGATATTATTTTGACAGAAAGTGGTTTCATTTCAAGCTAAAGTGTACTGTTAGCTAGCTAACGTTAGTTGGCTGCCTCCCTAGCTGACGTCATTATTTGTTTCCCAAAGCCGTTTCCTTTTCTAGTTGGCATTGTTGACACTTTGTTCATTGCTGTTAAACTAGCTAACATTAGCTGGCTGGCTCGATAGATAACATTACGTGACGTGTGTGATCTTAAATGTTGTTTACCTAGCTAGGTTCATTGTTTACCTAGATAGCTAGCTATATGTCTTATATGTGTGTACAACACCCGTTGAAAAAGGCCGGTGTCAGTAAACGCCTGCAAAAAAGCGGAATTACATTTTTGAAAACCTTGATGTGACCCTGGACAACATTCTGTCATTCTCTGCAAACATCAAAGTAGTGGATTACTCCTGCAGGTTCATGCTCTACAACATCTGTAGAGTACGACCATACCTCACACAGGAAGTGGCGCAGGTCCTAATCCAGGCACTCTCATCCACTACAAGACCATGGTACTTGCCTACAGAGCAGCAAGAGGAACTGCCCCTCCCTACCTTCAGGCTATAATCAAACCCTACACTTCCGCTCAGCTCAGTCCAAGCTCTTCTTTGTCCTGGCACCCCAATGGTGGAACCAGCTTCCCCCTGAAGCTAGGACAGCAGAGTCCCTCCCCATCTTCCAAAAACATCTGAAACTCTACCTCTTCAAATAATATTTTAAATAATCCCACAGCACACCCCCTTAAACCCCCTTCTCACCCACAGAAAAATACTAACACTTGCACCTTTAAAACAATTTTTTTACTTTCTTTTTCTTACTAAATCTAGCTTTGCTGATAGCTACTTTATTGACGAAAAATGTACTTACTATGACTGTGATATGTGGTTGTCCCACCAAGCTAGCTTCAAATGAATGCACTAACTTTAAGTCAATCTGGATAAGAGCATCTGCTAAACGACAAAAAAGCCATGGTAAAATGTACGTCCTCTAACTGCGGCACTGGGACAGTTGCACCTATAATGGAAACCGGCGCCTCTATTGGAGACCACCACATGGTGACGCTCTTTTTCAGTAATAGAAGAAAGGCCATGCACACAAAAAAATCGAATTTGCCTCCCTAATCTTAAATGGCACCAATAGCCACTGGTGTGTGTGTGTGTGTGTGTGTGTGTGTGTGTGTGTGTGTGTGTGTGTGTGTGTGTGTGTGTTGAGTATTCACATGTGTGAGGTTGGACCAGAATGTGAGAGCCTGCTTGCATGCATATGTGTCACCGTAATACTAACATATGGCCACTTACCAAGTGAATGTTGTATTATGAAAAAGGTTAATGGAAAACAAACTAAAGGTTATTCTAAAGTGTTGTCTCCTAAATGGATGAGAATGTGGTTGGGAAACTGGGTTATGTGGCTTTGTATCAGATATTGTGTTTTGTAATTATGCCATTAACATTGGTATCTTTAACTTCTAAACTTCTTCTGATAGAACATAATAAATATACAGTACCAGTCAAAAGTTTGGACACACCTACTCATTCAAGGGTTTTTCTTTATTTGTACTATTTTCTACATTGTAGAATAATAGTGAAGACATCAAAACTATGAAATAACACATATGGAATCATGTAGTAACCAGGGGCGCCGTATGGGGGGGGCCGTAAAAAACCAGGGACCCTAAAAAATTATTAGAACATTAGGAAAAAACATTTCAACATTCAATTATTAACCTATCATCATTAATATAATATTTTATTTACAATATATTAATAAAACTAATGGTAAACAGAGGAAAGTGCGGTTTGAATGAATGCTTACGAGCCTGCTGCTGCCTACCACCTGTAAAGGTAGTCATTGTTGTTCTCCTCCTCAAACGAGGAGGAGCATGGATAGGACCAAGATGCGGATTGAGGGAAATAAGCCATCTTTTAATGACAACAGCAAACAAGACACTACAAAAACTACAAAACAACAAACGTGACTAACCTTCAACCGTCCTGTGAGGACACAGGAACAAACACCCACAAAACCCCAGTGAAACCCTGGCTGCCTTAGTATGACTCTCAATTAGAGACAAACGATACACACCTGTCTCTAATTGAGAATCATACCAGGCCGAACACAAAACCCAACCTAGAAATACAAAACATAGACTACCCACCCAACACTCACGCCCTGACCAATAAAGACATACAAAACAAGAGAAAACAGGTCAGGAACGTGACAGAACCCCCCCCTTAAGGTGCGAACTCCGGGCGCACCAGCACAAAGTCTAGGAGAGGGTCTGGGTGGGCGTCTGTCCACGGTGGTGGCTCAGGCTGAGGGCGAGGTCCCCACCCCACCATAATCAATCCCCGCTTCTTTATCCCCCTCCCAATGACCACCCTCCCACTAACACCACCTAAATGAAGGGGCAGCACCGGGATAAGGGGCAGCACCGGGATAAGGGGCGGCACCGGGATAAGGGGCGGCACCGGGATAAGGGGCGGCAGGTCCTGGCTGAGGGACTCCGGCAGGTCCTGGCTGAGGGACTCCGGCAGGTCCTGGCTGAGGGACTCCGGCAGGTCCTGGCTGAGGGACTCCGGCAGGTCCTGGCTGAGGGACTCCGGCAGGTCCTGGCTGAGGGACTCCGGCAGGTCCTGGCTGAGGGACTCCGGCAGGTCCTGGCTGAGGGACTCCGGCAGGTCCTGGCTGAGGGACTCCGGCAGGTCCTGGCTGAGGGACTCCGGCAGGTCCTGGCTGAGGGACTCCGGCAGGTCCTGGCTGAGGGACTCCGGCAGGTCCTGGCTGAGGGACTCCGGCAGGTCCTGGCTGAGGGACTCCGGCAGGTCCGGGCGTAGGGACTCCGGCAGGTCCGGGCGTAGGGACTCCGGCAGGTCCGGGCGTAGGGACTCCGGCAGGTCCGGGCGTAGGGACTCCGGCAGGTCCGGGCGTAGGGACTCCGGCAGGTCCGGGCGTAGGGACTCCGGCAGGTCCGGGCGGAGGGACTCCGGCAGGTCCGGGCTGAGGGACTCCGGCAGGTCCGGGCTGAGGGACTCCGGCAGGTCCGGGCTGAGGGACTCCGGCAGGTCCGGGCTGAGGGACTCCGGCAGGTCCGGGCTGAGGGACTCCGGCCGGTCCGGGCTGAGGGACTCCGGCCGGTCCGGGCTGAGGGACTCCGGCCGGTCCGGGCTGAGGGACTCCGGCCGGTCCGGGCTGAGGGACTCCGGCAGGTCCGGGCTGAGGGACTCCGGCAGGTCCGGGCTGAGGGACTCCGGCAGGTCCGGGCTGAGGGACTCCGGCAGGTCCGGGCTGAGGGACTCCGGCAGGTCCGGGCGGAGGGACTCCGGCAGGTCCTGGCTGGACGGCTCTGGCAGGTCCTGGCTGGACGGCTCTGGCAGGTCATGGCAGGACGGCTCTGGCAGGTCATGGCAGGACGGCTCTGGCAGGTCATGGCAGGACGGCTCTGGCAGGTCATGGCAGGACGGCTCTGGCAGGTCATGGCAGGACGGCTCTGGCTGGTCATGGCAGGACGGCTCTGGCTGGTCATGGCAGGACGGCTCTGGCTGGTCATGGCAGGACGGCTCTGGCTGGTCATGGCAGGACGGCTCTGGCTGGTCATGGCAGGACGGCTCTGGCTGGTCATGGCTGGACGGCTCTGGCTGGTCATGGCAGGACGGCTCTGGCGCTGGGCAGACGGCAGACTCTGGCCGGCTGAGACGCACTATAGGCCTGGTGCGTGGTACCGGAACTGGAGGTACCGGGCTGAGGGCACGCACCTCAGGGCGAGTGCGGGGAACAGGAACTGGGCACACTGGACTCTCGTGGCGCACTCTAGGCCTGGTGCGTGGTACCGGAACTGGAGGTACCGGGCTGGAGACACGCACCATAGGGAGAGTGCGTGGAAGAGGAACAGGGCTCTGGAGATGCACTGGAAGCCTGGTGCGTGGTGTAGGCACTGGTGGTACTGAGCTGGGGTGGGAAGGTGGCGCCGGATATACCGGACCGTAACGGAGGACACGTGCTCTTGAGCACCGAGCCTCCCCAACCTTACCAGGTTGAATGGTCCCCGTAGCCCTGCCAGTGCGGCGAGGTGGAATAGCCCGCACTGGCCTATGCAGGCGAACCGGGGACACCACCTGTAAGGCTGGTGCCATGTACGCCGGCCCGAGGAGACGTACTGGAGACCAGATACGTTGGGCCGGCTTCATGGCACTCGGCTCGATGCCCAACCTAGCCCTCCCAGTGCGGCAAGGTGGAATAGCCCGCACTGGGCTAAGCACGCGTACTGGGGACACCGTGCGCTTTACCGCATAACACGGTGTCTGACCAGTACGACGCCCTCTTACTCCACGGCAAGCCCGGGGAGTTGGCTCAGGTATCCAACCCGGCTTTGCCACACTCCCCTTTAGCCCCCCCCCCCCAAGAAATTTTTGGGTGAGCCTCTCGGGCTTCCAGCCTCTCATACGTGCTGCCTCCTCAATCCACCGCTCCTGTGCTGTGGCTGCCTTCTCCTCCTCCCGAGAGCGGCGATTCTCTCCAACCCTTCCCCAGGGTCCCTTTCCGTCCATGATCTCCCAAGACCATTCCTCCTGTGTCCAGTGCTTTAGTTCCTTTTCTCTCTCCTCAATCCGCTTGGTCCTGTTATGGTGGGTGTTTCTGTAAAGGTAGTCATTGTTGTTCTCCTCCTCAAACGAGGAGGAGCATGGATAGGACCAAGATGCGGATTGAGGGAAATAAGCCATCTTTTAATGACAACAGCAAACAAGACACTACAAAAACTACAAAACAACAAACGTAACTAACCTTCAACCGTCCTGTGAGGACACAGGAACAAACACCCACAAAACCCCAGTGAAACCCTGGCTGCCTTAGTATGACTCTCAATTAGAGACAAACGATACACACCTGTCTCTAATTGAGAATCATACCAGGCCGAACACAAAACCCAACCTAGAAATACAAAACATAGACTACCCACCCAACACTCACGCCCTGACCAATAAAGACATACAAAACAAGAGAAAACAGGTCAGGAACGTGACACCACCGCTCAGACTGCTCTATCAAATATCTAATTCATAGACGTAATTATAATATAATAAACACACATAAATATGAGCCTCAGGTCATTAATATGGTCAAATCCGGAAACATTTAGAAAACTAAATATTTATTATTTCAGTGAAATACAGAACCGTTCTGTATTTTATCGAATGGGTGGCAGCCCTATGTCTAAATATTGCTGTTACATTGCACAACCTTCAATGTTATGTCATAATTATGTAAAATTCTGGCAAATTAATTACGGTCTTTGTTAGGAAGAAATGGTCTTCAAACAGTTTGCAATGAGCCAGGCGGCCCAAACTGCTATATATACCCTGACTCTGCTTACACTGAACGCAAGAGAAGTGACACAATTTCAGGCACCGCATTGATTATATGCAACGCAGGACAAGCTAGTTAAACTAGTAATATCACCAACCATGTGTAGTTAACTAGTGATTATGTTAAGATTGATTGATTGTTTTTTATAAGATAAGTTTAATGCAAGCTAGCAACTGGCTCCAACTGGCTCCATGGCTCCTTGCTGCCTGCACTCACATAACAGTTGGTCAGCCTGCCACGCAGTTTCCTCGTGGATTGCAATATAATCTGAGTCCAAAAATGCAGATTACCGATTGTTATGAAAACTTGAAATTGGCCCTAATTAATCGGTCGACCTCTACTTCAAAGACTTGAACAGTGACTTTGCTAGCAAGAAGGCTCAGCGCTGGGCTCTTGTTGAGTAAGGCTTAGCAAAGGCCAGTGATCACTATTAAATGGCATGGCTATGGATATTGGATCAAGACACACATGATGCCCACAGGCTGAGAACAAGACTGAGAACAAGATATATCTCAAAGTAATGGCTGGATTGCCATAAAATGTGTTGTGCACAATCAAGACCCCCAAGTGGAAGAAACCCATTGATTTGGTGACCACTTGACCTTTCCTGTAGCGCACCATCAGGCCTTTTCATTTCCATTTCGTTTTCCATTTCCACTTTTACAGCTGCTTATTTTCTAGTTGTTATATATACTTAGTTGGTATGTATAATTATACCCGATTTTATTATTTAGTTTGTTAAATCATCCTATAGACGATAATGTTAATTTATTTTAATTTAAGACGTTAATGTATATTTAAGTTATATTTATTTTAAGAGAATTTTCATTTCAAGAATTGTACCATTAACATTACATTTAGACTGTAAAAGATGGCCTTTAGCACATTTCTTATAGAGGGTATCTGTCTCGCATCAAATAGGGAATTCCACTGTATGCAGAATTTAGCATGCATGTCTGCACAGTGTTATATTTTCACAGCTCACTGTCAGCAAATTTTGCACACTAAATATTGGACTACGAGAGTTGCAAGCCTGCAAAGGTAGAATTATTTAAAGCTTTGAATGGGTCAATTGTGTCTGGAGGTGTGTGGTTACAGCAGTTGCCCAGGGTTTGTGTGGCCTGTGGTGGTGGGGCCCAATGTGATATCTTTTCATGGGGCACAAAATCCCTGGCAGCGCAAAAAAAGTGTTAAACAAATCAAAATATATTTTATATTTTAGCCACCCTTTGCCTTGATGACAACTTTGCATACTCTTGGTATTCTCTCAACCAGCTCATGAGGAATGCTTTTCCAACAGTCTTGAAGGAGTTCCCACATATGTTGAGCACTTGTTGGCTGCTTTTCCTTCACTCTGCGGTCCGGCGGTCGAATAGCGTCCCGGAGTAGAGAGAGTCTCCTTCCAGGGAGCTCGGGGGGCACTGTATGTGTCAAGAAGTGAAATGGGGGATAAACATTGTACTGGGGCTGGAAATTAGATCAGTAAATTCAGACATGGCAATGCGTCGAGGGCAGAGAGTGGGTAGGTGACTGTGGATGCCAGGTCATCTGATGCAGCACCATCACTCTCCTTCTTGATCAAATAGCCCTTACACAGCCTGGAGGTGTGTTTTGGTTCATTGTCCTGTTGAAAAACAAATGATAGTCCCACTCAGCGCAAACCAGATTGGATGTCGTATCGCTGCAGAATGCTGTGATAGCCATGCTGGTTAAGTGTGCCTTGAATTCGAAATAAATCACGACAGTGTCACCGACAAAGCACCATATCACCTCCTCCTCCATGCTTCACAGTGGGAACCACACATGCAGAGATCATCCTTTCACCTACTCTGCATCTTACAAAGACACAGAGGTTGGAACCAAAAATCTCACATTGGTACTCATCAGACCAAAGGACAGATTTCCACCGGTCTAATGTCCATTGCTCATTTTCCTTGGCCCAAGCAAGTCTCTTCGTCTTATTGGTGTCCTTTCATAGTGATTTCTTTGCAGCAATTCCACCATGAAGGCCTGATTCACGTAGTCTCCTCTGAACAGTTGATGTTGAGATGTGTCTGTTGGACTCTGTGAAGCATTTCTTTGGGCTGCAATCTGAGTTGAAGTTAACTCTACTGAACTTGTACTCTGCAGCAGAGGTAACTCTGGGTCTTCCATTCCTGTGGCGGTCCTCATGAGAGCCAGTTTCATCATATCGCTAAATGATTTTATAGGGCTATCTTCTGTTAACAACCCCTGCTTTGTCACAACACAACTGATTGTCTCAAACACATTAAGAAGGAAACAACCTGTTAAGTGGGTGGCACCGGTTAAGTGGGTGGCAGGTGGCCTAGTGGTTAGAGCATTGGGTCAGTAACCGCAAGGTTGCTGGATGGAATCCCCGAGCTGACAATGTGAAAATCTGTCTTTCTGCCCCTGAACAAGGCAGTTAACCCACTGTTCCCCAGTAGGCTGTCATTGTAAAAAAGAATTTGTTCTTAACTGACTTGCCTAGTTAAAAATATAAAAAAATGCATTCCAAGTGATCAACCTCATGAATCTGTATGAGAGAATGCCAAGGGTGTGCATAGCTGTCATCAAGGCAAAGGGTGTTTACTATGAAGAATCCAAAATATATTTTAATTTGTTTTTTTGGTTACTACATGATTCCCTATGTGTTATTTCATAGCTTTGATGTCTTCACTATTATTTTACAATGTAGAAAATAGTACAAGTTAAGAAAAACCTTTGAATGAGTAGGTGTGTCCAAACTTTTGACTGGTGCTTCATATTATACTATACTGCATATAACCCTGGAAAAAAGGGCAACTACGCACACATCATTTCAATTCTCTTAATTAAAGTCTTTAAGAAAACACTGTGTCCACCAAGTTGAGTATTTCCCTCTTTCCCTCTCTGTCAGACAGACAGAAGTGAGACAGCAGGACAGATGAAGGCAACAGGATTTGAACAGGCCCTGTATGTGTCAGCCAGATCACCCCCGTTTGCTTCTGCCTACTGAGATCAATGGCAGCACAGACGCCCTGGCAGAACAGCCAGAGACCCTGGCACAGCCATCACCACACAGACCCCCCTGCAGCTACAAAAATAATCTCTCTCTCTCAAGATGCTGACCCTAGCCACCCCTAGCGACAGACGTCCTCCTTACCCAGGCAGAATTATTCAGACAAACTTGTCCATTCCAGACAAACATGCATGTTACTACTATTTTACACTGAATGAGAGCGGTGCAGGTCTGATTGCTGGCCCAGAGGTATTAAGACAGCATTCAGACCAGCAGCATTCTCTTTCTCTCTGAGTGCACTCCACTCTAACTGCCATGCTAGTATCCAAACATACAGTCTACTCAACAGCCTCTGAAATTGCTCAGATCTGGGTTGTCTGACAGGCAGGAGTTGTGTGGATAATTCCTTCCGATACCAGTTTGTTTCCCCCATTATCGCGGCCCGGAACAGCCTCATACCAACTGGTGTATATAAAATCACTGTCTCGCTTAGCTGTACACTAACATCTACATCCAAATGGACTAGAGAGGATAGGAAAGAGTAGCAGACAAACTTCAGTCCGCACTGCAATTTTTAAATATTTTTAGGGGGTGAGATATCATCATACCGTATTTACAAAACCGAGGGGAGGATTTGCACCATAATGATCTATTTTTACAGATTAGACCTCTTGTAATTTGAGAATAAAGAGTGACAGTGCAGTAGCCTGATTTCAGGCTAGCTACTGTAGGCAGTTTTACTCGCATACAGGCAACTTCCTGGTGGACACCTCCCAGAGGCAAATCAACATCAGATGCATTATCCCTCCCTACCCGTCTCTGTCTCTTCATCTGCGATTTGGTTGCCTCCCGTTGCGTAAGGCGAACCACACTATTTGCAAATCTCCCTAGATTTTCACACAATAACCTTGAATATGTATATGAATATGTATTTTGAAAGTGTTGTGTACCAAGGCAGAGCGAGGGAATGAGAGAGAGAAAGAGATAGAGGAAGAGATCAATTGAGTCCCTGAATAACCAGGGTAAAGAGAGGAGGAAGTCTGCCTCAGCAAATAACAGAGAAACAACAAGGGAGCGTTGTTTGTGCGAGCCCCCTTTAAACGGTCCTATTCACACAGCAACTCCCCACATCCACCCACCCCTCCTGGCTCATTGAGGAACTCATTCTCCATGTGGATCTCGTAGCCTCCCACCGCCCATCAATCGATGCCTTCCTCCCCTGTGTGTAGGGCCTGAGCCACCTCTTTGTTCCACATAGTTCTCAAAAACAGGATGCTTGTACCCGCATTTGTATTCTGGGTCCCAATGAGGAAGGGAGAACAGAGGAGAAGGAAGCCTGTTGCTTTGTGGCCGCTTATCTAACAGGCATGGGGCAGACTAGACTAGCCTCTAGGGGGGGCCCAAGTATATTCAATCCATCCAGTGCTTTATCCAGACATAGTTCTTGATGCTAAGCTCTCTGTTGCAAGACCTATTTTGGACAGGCACAGATGTGGTTGTCTCTGCACTGCTGTCAGGGGTCCTGTTGTAGAATGCATTAGGTCCCAGTGGTAGGAGGTAATACAAGCAGTGATGTCAGTTCAACGTGGCAGGTTTGGCTCATCTGCGAATCTGTAACCATATGTATTAAAGCATTCAGGGAGGGATAGTGGGATGGAATGGAGTAATGGTGGAGAGTGACGGACGGGAGAAAAAGAGGGGGAGAGTTTTGCCACACAGGGAGCCTTCAGAATTATGAGAATTATTATAATCCAGCCTGCAGCGATGTCTGGACAGGCGTGGTAATGGACTGCCATTTGGGAAGTAACAGAGGAATGCGGGCGGCTGGGCTAAGTTCATTTGTACTGGATTTCTCCCTCCCTTGCTTCTCTCCTTTTGTTGCTTTACTTAGGATTGCAGTGGCACTCTGACCTTCAGAAGACATAGCTCAGCAGGCCCTCCACTCGATAATTAAATGCCTGGGTCGCTCCCCAACCAATCAGCTCGGCCCAGGATCATTGGCCGATTTTTAAAACAAACTAATTCTCTAATGGTCTGAATTATTGCTCCAATTTACCTGGCTCTGAATTATTGTATTCCGATCTATTCTGTAAGGGGACGGATCAATGGGAGCCGAAGAGAGGGCAGCATGCAAAAAGGGCGGTGAGTGAGTAGCATTTCGCCCATCATGCGGGGCGGGCGGCCGCCGTGGAGCGGTGAGAATCATCTAGGAGCCGCCAGTGGAATAGTGATAACGTCAGACAGGTTTTATGCAGTTTTTATGCAGAGGGACCAGCTCTGTCGTAAAGCCAGGTAATTAACAAGGTCTGAAGCGTGCGGAAGGAAGACCAACAGCTTGGCTGGTCAAGGTGTTGCAGTATATGATGCAGATAAATTAGGCGCAGCGGATACCCTAACTTGGAATAAAAATGTACAAAAGATCATTCACTGTTAATCGTCGTCTGTCTCTGCGGAAGCTATTCTGGAAAATACAATTCTGGAAAATACAATCTATCCAACTTAACGATTCCATTTTCTCCGCATGGCAGAATTTGCTTAATCAATTATTCCACAGTTTGATGGGCTGTCACACCTGTGTGGATTTCAATGTGAGGAAAAGATGGAAAAAGAAAACAAAGATACAAAAATAAGCCAAATCAAGCAAGGGTGCCATATACCAAACATTCATGTCCTGCCTCTAATTGTCAGCAAAACACACCACTGCAGCAAGCTACAGTATTTCCAATTTCACATTAGCTGCTGTTTGTCCCTGACTGCAGTGAACACCTGACTGATTTTTGAGAACAAATTCTCATTCTGCGAGAAGCCCCATGATGTGAGCTGTCGCAAAAAAACAAGTAGTACATGCATAGCAAAAGCATTCTGTTTTCTCGGTCAGCGCTAAAGACTTTTACCACATCCCTGAAAAGCTAGCACTGCAGTCTATGGGATTTCGTATCTGTCAATACACCTTCCACCACGTGTGTGTGTTATAGATGAAGATTAATCATTTGTCAAACTGTAAATTGGCTTTCAAACGCTCTAGCTAATTTGCTCTGTGGTCCACTGAAGATAAACCCCTTTCGCAGCTTTCCCCGTACATCCCCACTTGTTTTCCTCACACCTTCCATTTAAAAGCAAAAAAATGTAATAGGTTTATCATGCAGCTAGCCTGTCTTAATGTTCCAATGAAATGATGTCAGGTGAAATGCGGAAGCACTGAAGCCCTACCGTCCTTCTCTGAGCAGGTCACATTCCAAGTACCTCTATAGGACCCCCGACATGAATCAGACCCTGAGCAGGAGAGGAGGTAAATGACATTGCTACCCACTGCAGTTCTTCTGTGCTCACACATGTAAATGTCAAGTGATGTTATCCTGACTGGCCCTTTCTACCAGCTCAACTGAAAAAGAGTGTAACAATGGGAGTGCCAGATATGGGAAAGAACATGAGTATGTGTCTCTGAGGAAGTGTGTTGGAAGTGCGTATGTCTGTATGTGTGTCTGTGTGTCTGTGTGTCTGTGTGTGTGTGTGTGTGTGTGTGTGTGTGTGTGTGTGTGTGTGTGTGTGTGTGTGTGTGTGTGTGTGTGTGTGTGTGTGTGTGTGTGTGTGTGTGTGTGTGTGTGTGTGTGTGTGTGTGTGTGTGTGTGTGTGTGTGTGTGTGTGTGTTTGAGTGTGTCTGAGTGTGTATATGTCTTTCAAAGTGTGTGAAGTATTTTTGGGTGTTCATGTAAACCATTGCTTGGTTTAAAAACAATAAGTGCTTGTACATCAACAAAACAAGCTCAAAAAGCAAGACTGAGACGCAGCGCTGTTGTTAATTCTCTAATTATCTGTGGAATTAAATGGCGGAGTACGCCTCCTGCTACCCCCTGCTGTGACAGATCCATCATAATTGTGTGTATCTGTACAACAACACTTAAATCCTCCCATCGGTGCTGGGTTTGGGCTGGAGGGGGTGACGCAATGTTGTTGTCAGGCAGCTGTGCTACGTATCGCGAGGCTCAAATTGAACCACAGGGACAGCTTTTTGTCTCAGAGAAATATGTGTGGAAAGATGTGGAAAGATGGATGACTCGCCTCGCTCTATTTCAAAATCTGAGGCAGGAGTGCCCCCCCTAAAAAAAACATTGCTGTTCCCTCATCCCTGTTGCACACTGAAACCGTTTACACGGTGATGCTCAAAGAGTCGCGAGACAGCCATCGACCGTCCTACCTCAGCAAATCCTAATAGCATCACAATCTAACCCCCCCAAAAATGTTGTTACCAGCACTTCCTCATTCACGCCACGGCTAACGCTAACCTTTCACTGAAACGTTTTCAAAGGAGGGCATGTTTGTAGTCAGCTCTTGTTTTCCTGTCTCCCTGACAGGAATATGGAACAGCTGCTTCCCTCTCAGGGGACCAGACCCCTGGAACTAAGCGAGCGAGGTTCAGTCCCCGCTGCAGTGCGTTATTTTTGTCTGGGCCCACGATCCGCTCTCCCCCTCCGCCACCCACCCACCCACCCACCCACCCACCCACCCACCCACCCACTCTCTGCCCTCGACGCAATGCCATGCCTGAATTTACTGACCTAATTTCCAGCCCCAGTACAATGTTTATCCCCCATTTCACTTCTTGACACATACAGTGCCTCCCGAGCTCCCTGGAAGGAGACTCTCTCTACTCCGGGAAGCTATTCGACCGCCGTCTTGCTCTGAGGAGAGGAGGTATAGGGGTTTTAAAGGGGACGGTCAACGGTTCCATTGTTCTTAATTCAACATCATAAATTGGTGAAACGGAGGGAAAGCAGAAGGAGTGTAGCAAAGAGGACGCAACCCATAAATCAGAAGGAATCTGCAGACACCTAGCAGATGGTAGAGAAAAAGCCTTACGCTCCCATCTCAATTCCTCCTTCATGAAGCCTTGCGAAGCTAAAAAGCTCAGCAGCACCCAGAGCCTGCTATGCATCAGGGCTAGCAGATGTAGGAATATCAATATTGCAAAGTTGTTTTGTTCAGTTCCAAAGGCTGAGTTCTCGTTTCACTTCTAACCCCCCTCCGCTGAATGATCCATTTTGAGTGAGGTCCTACATCATTTATAGTTTCAATTCTTGTATTTGAATGAATGTGTATGTCATAGGGAATTGAGCATGTTTGAAGGTGTATATCATGTCAGAGACCAAACACATAAACAGAGAGACATACTGTACCTAAAAACACACACAAACACCAGTTTGAAACTGCAGTACATCTCTGTTTCTCCTTCTGCAGTTGAAATGAAGTGGTCTCTCAAAGTGTAGCAGCACTGCTCTGTTCACTAGCCAGTGTACTGTTTTAATGAGGGTCCTCACAGTCTCAGCTGTTTACTTTCTTCCTGCCTCCTGTAGAATTGGACGCCTCTGCCTGATAGACCTGGATGCATTTCAGTGCAGTTATTACCCTAGTGTCAAGGGCTCCCTTGGTAATGATAATCATACCTGACTCGAATGGGGATTAAAATAATTATGATTTGGGACGGAAACTATCGAGACAGTTTGGCACTGTCTCACAACAGATGCAAACAGGAGCTGCCAATGAATTAAAACTGAAAAAATTATTGTTATGAGATCTCTCTGTTCTGATGATGTCGAGGCCTTCAATGATAGTCGTAAACACAAGCGCCATGGCGGCTGTAAATAGCCTCGGCAAACAAATGGAGGTCACGGCTTTGCCTCGCTGTTTTCCGATGATTATTAAACGCTGTGTTTTTGCACTGAGGTGGGGCGTGGGGAGAGGTTCAACTTTGTGTGTTTGATGGAATTCATGGGAGTTGTGCCACTGCCACCTAAGGCGTTTTAGAGGGCGTTAAGCGATAGAAAGTAGTTGGAAAGTGGTTTGAATGTGTTCAGCCACGGAAGCAGAGCAAATAGGTAGCACTTTGCTTAATCAAAGGCAATAACTTAATCAAAGGCAATAGCTTAGTGAGGAGAGGTAGTGAAAGGGTACTATGTGTGCACATACAAAAACACTTTAAACACACACTCAAACACACTGCATATGTAGAGGTATCCACGCCAGACGTTTAAGGGCTGATATGACTGAAAGGATTGTGCATTTTTAGAAAGGGAAAGCTTTTCTCTTCGTCCCTCCCTAGTTCATGGAGGTTATCATTGGTGAAAACATGCCCATGATATTGGTTTCTACCACCCAAATTCTACCATCCCCTATTTTAAATGGAGTGCTCTTGACTTCCTGCCTTTGAAATATTTGCTCTGCTGCTCATCTTTCCCCTGAGTTGTCCTCTTTATATAGCTCCCAAGCCATACCCACAGGGCTAATGTGTTAATTTACCATGCAACAACAATATTGCTTACTCCAATATGTATACTGAACAAAAATAGACACGCAACACCCAACAATTTCAAAGATTTTACTGAGTTACTGTTCATATAAGGAAATCAGTCAATTGAAATAAATTCATTAGGCCCTAATCTATGGATTTGACATGACTGGGAATACAGATATGCATCGTTGGTCACAGAGACCTTAAAATAAGGTACTGGCGTGGATCAGAAAACCAGTCAGTATCTGCTGTGACACATCTCCTTCGCATAGAGTTGATCAGGCTATTGATTGTGGCCTGTAGAATGTTGTCCCACTCCTCTTCAATGGCTGTGCAAAGTTGCTGGATATTGGCAGGAACTGTAACACGCTGTCGTACACATCGATCAAGAGCTGGTGATTATGCAACCAATGGAAGAACTGGGACATTTTCAGCTTCCAGAAATTGTGTACAGATTTTTGCAACATGGGTCCGTGCATTATCATGCTGAAACATGGTGATGGCGGCAGATGAACGGCACGACAATGGGCCTCAGGATCTCGTCACAGTATCTCTGTGCATTCAAATTGCCATCAATAAAATGCAATTGTGTTCGTTGTCCATAGCTTATGCCTGCCCGTACCATAACCCCACCTCCGCCATGAGGCACTATATTCACAACATCAGCAAACTGCTTGCTCACACAACGCCATACACATGGTCTGCGGTTGTGAGACCGGTTGGACATACTGCCAAATACTCTAAATTGACGCCAGAAGCGACTTATGGTAGAGAAATGAACATTAAATTCTCTGTCAAAAGCATGCCATTTGCGCGCCCCCTCAAAACTTGAGATATCTGTGGCATTGTGTTGTGTGACAAAACAGCACATTTTTGAGTGGCCTTTTATTGTCCCCAGCACAAGGTGCACCTGTGTAATGATCATGCTATTTAATCAGCTTCTTGATATGCAACACCTGTCAGGTGGATGGATTATCTTGGCAAAAGAGAAATGGGATGTAAACAAATTTGTGCACAACATTTGAGAGAAATACGCTTTTTGTGCGTATGGAACATTTCTTGGGATCTTTTTATTTCAGCTCATGAAACATGGGACCAACAATTTACAGGTTGCATTTATATTTTTGTAAGTAAACATATCGTAATGCTGCCTGTGTGTAATAAATCCCTACACAGTGAGACTCACTTCATCCATCACCACAAGTGCTGGGCGAATCTATGTTCCATGTCATCCGAAAGGAGATGTCGTCTATTCTAAATAATTAAAGGACCAGATTTTCCAAACTTGCTAGGTGCCATAACAGAACTGGGTGATGTCACAAGCCTTCTGTGAATATAGGTTCTTCCATAACCAGAGCCAGTGTTAGTTTCTGTCTATTGAAATGGGATGCAGTCTGTATTCGTGCAGATCACCCCTCCTCTCCCCTGTAACTATTCCCCAGGTCGTTGCTGCAAATGAGAACGTGTTCTCAGTCAACTTACCTGGTAAAATAACGGTAAAAATAAAATAAAAAAATAAAATAAAAATAAAATATCCCTAGGGAGCAGCGGTTATGAAAATGATGCATCGAATCAAACAAAAAAGACGACTACTCCAAAAATCTAAATAACAAGTCAATGTCGGTGGTCAATGAAATAGAATATCACAACAGACACATGTTTTATGTGTTCCGTTGTAAAGCTATCAAAACATAACTTCCATTACAAATTTTTATGCTCACTATAGGGACTTCTACACGCCATGGCCTCTGCTCTGCCCTCCATTGTTGTTGTGCTGACTTTGCGTAAAGCCTGGAGAGGATACTGTACCTGCTTCAGCTAGCTTCACGTACAAAGGCCTCTTCATCATTACAACGAACAGCATTACCTCCATCAGCAGGACAACACAGCACTCTGTGGGGATATATGGATGGAGAGCAGGGCCAGGTGTGTGTGTGTGTGTGTGTGTGTGTGTGTGTGTGTGTGTGTGTGTGTGTGTGTGTGTGTGTGTGTGTGTGTGTGTGTGTGTGTGTGTGTGTGTGTGTGTGTGTGTGTGTGTGTGTGTGTGTGTACATGTCTGACAGGGTATTTGACAAGAGTAGATGGATGCCTGCCTATTTGAGCTTGTGTTTGTCCTTACGTGCCCCTTGTCTCTGAGGATCAACTTAGCGTCTCTCTCTGCCTGTCAAACACAGCAGCAGCGCATACTGTACATGTAAGTGGTATGGGTGACTGAGCATTAACATCAAGGGTTCAATACACAGCACTCTGTGTGCAGTCAGTGTCCTGCAAAATGTGGTGCAGCACTGCGTAACACAACTACACCACCAGTTAGCCGTATTATGAGGCACTACACTATATGAAGTAAATCAGCACCAAGCTGACTGACTGAATCACATGAGATATTGTGTGTCTGCAACACTCTGTGTCTTCAGTCAGCACCCTGTCAACAGTCTGACAACATCAAACATGACTCATTTCCATCTCAGTGCCTGGGACCCTTGTTGGTTCTGCAGGGTTTTCATGAGGAAATGCATCAAGTTGCACTGAGGTTTTGACGAACGTCTCGAATTAATGATTGAAGGAATTAGTCATCACGCCATACGCAAACGACTGCATCGCATTTATATTTCAAATGCACGGAGGTTTTGACGAACGTCTCGAATTAATGATTGAAGGGATTTGTCTGTTGTGCAAAGTAAGCCTAAATAGAAGCCAAATCTGAGAAGCAACCGATAACACTGATTTGTATAATGCATAGGCATAGTTTTGGTGGCTGGTGATTTCATGTGTTTTTAAATTAGGGAACACGCAAATGGAGAAAACTGTTGATGGAGTTAGGTTGCCCAAGTCTATGTCATTCAATCATCCTCCAGTTGGGTGGGTACACAACATATTACGAATCACAGTTGGTCTGCTCAATCAACATTTTCCCAATTTCTCCTATGGCTCAAAATGGGTGCAACTGATTCATCTATTGAAGTGAAAAGGCATCGACCGAAATGGGCTTAATTCTAACTTCAGACATGGACATATTCACACAAATCTGCACGTCCATCAATGCAGTACAGTTAAAAGCACTGAAGTTAGAATTCGGCCTTGAGTCAATACCGAGCAAACAAAGATAGTGGGATTGAGGATTTGGAGAGTATGGAAAATGTATCTGCTGTAGACTGCTATAATGACGCATATCACTGACAATGAGGTTGTTTCACTTAAGTCTATATACTCAGTTGGCTGTTGGAAGCAGCACTTTCCCAGCTTATAAAGAAAGATGACTGAGTAGCATTGGCTTAAGACAGCGTTTCCCAAACCCGGTCCTTGGGATCCTTCCAAGGGGTGCACCTTTTGTTTTTTGCTCTAACACTACACAGCTAATTCAAATGATTAAAGCTGGATGATTAGTTGATTATTTTAATCAGCTGTGTAGTGTATAGGGCAAAAAACAAAAAGGTGCCTCCTTGGGGTTCCAAGGACCGAGTTTGGGAAACGCTGGCTTAGGATCAAACAAGACCTTGAAAATTACCAAGTGTGCATCTCTATCATGATCTAATAGTATCCTAAAAACTATTAATCAAATGCAATATCATGGGCGTCAGCCATTGCTGATACTGTCATTACTAAGGTAGCCACATCACCAGAAGCACTCACCCTTAAAAAGAGGGTCTATTTTCTGAACTCTAGAAGCGGTCTCATTCTAAGAAAGGGAAATTACATCACACTCCTAGAGCAGGACTTCCCTCTATTTTATATGTGGGGGAAAAAATAGTACGGATGTATTCCCTGAGTTCAAATGTCGAAGTCATTGCCTCGGAAAAGTCTTCAGAGTTTTAAAACAGTTTCCACAGTCTCCTCAACACCTCAACCTCCATCTCCCCTCACTCCCCATCCTCCCCCTCACCATCACCCCAAGCTCCCCAACGAGGACCATGTTAGAAGCCCCCTGCAATTTGCCCTATCTCTAATAGGTACTTTCTACCCGTTAGTGATCACGAGGTGACAGGACATAGAATTGGAAACTCGTTTCCACTCACAGAGAGAGGGGAGACGGAGGAAATACTCTCTATAATTACCGCTAAATCAAGCAGACTCCTCTTGTTTTTCCTCCTCCTCCCTCTACACCTGGCCGCACGTTATTGTGAGGGACCGAGCAGGCGATGTCGAAAACCCGCTGCACCAAGCAATTTTCCCCCTATAGCTGATATTGCAGTTTTGTTGGGTAGATTCAGGACTGCCTGAATGACTTGGTGGCTTTTTTTTAAAGTCTTGCTCTCTGTACAAGGCGCTAAAAAGGCAGCTTAACTCTGAGCTGAACAATGGCACCAGATCAAGAGCTTATGCATGCAGTCAGTGATGATGATGATGATGACGGTGGGGTGATGAGGAAGAGGATGAAAAATAAGTAGAAGATTATGATGATAACAACAATGATGATGTGACGCTAGCAAATAACTGTATCTAGTCTCAAACCATTGCAGAGATTCCTACCCACTGGGCACAGTCGTCAATTCAACGTCTATTCCCCGTTGGTTCAACATAATTTCATTGAAATTAAGTGGAAACAATGTATGTGCCCAGTGTTTAAGGTTGTTTCTTAGAAAATTTCATCTATCTCATAGCCATCCGTCTTTGAGCCAAAGACATCCTTACAAAATGACATGATCTATTTTCACGCACTTCAAATCAAATGTTGTTGGTCACATACACATGGTTAGCAGATGTTAATGCGAGTGTAGCAAAATGCTTGTGCTTCTAGTGCCGACAGTGCAGTAATATCTAACAAATTCACAACAACTACCTTGTACACACAAATGTAAAGGGATGTAATAAGAATATGTACATGTGAATATATGGATGAGCAATGGCCGTGCGGCATAGACAAGATGCAATAGATGGTATGAAACACAGTATATACATATGAGATGAGTAATGTAGGATATGTAAACATTATTAAATCCATTTCAAATCAAATCAAAGTTTATTTGTCACGTGTGCCGAATACAACAGGTGTACAACCTTACAGTGAATACAACCTTACAGTGAAATGCTTACTTACAAGCCCTAACCAAAAGTATTAAAGTGACCAGTGATTTGGGTCTGTATGTTGGCAGCAGCCTCTCTATGTTAGTGATGGCTGTTTAACAGACTGATGGCCTTGAGATAAAAGCTGTTTTTCAGTCTCTCGGTCTCAGCTTTGATGCACCTGTACTGACCTTGCCTTCTGGATGATAGCGGGGTGAACAGGCAGTGGCTCGGGTGTTTGTTGTCCTTGATGATCTTTTTGGCCTTCCTGTGACATCGGGTGGTGTAGGTGTCCTGGAGGGCAGGTAGTTTGCCCCCGGTGATGCGTTGTGCAGACCGCACTACTCTCTAGAGAGCCTTGCAGTTGAGGGCGGTGCAGTTGCGGTGATACAGCCCGACAGGATGCTCTTGATTGTGTATCTGTAAAAGTTTGTGAGAGTTTTAGGTGACACGCCACATTTTTCAGCCTCCTGAGGTTGAAGAGGCGCTGTTGTGCCTTTACTACGCTGTCTGTGTGGGTGGACCATTTCAGTTTGTCTGTGATGTGTACACCGAGGAACTTAAAACTTTCCACCTTCTCCACTACTGTCCCTTCGATGTGGATAGGGGGGTGCTCCCTCTGCTGTTTCCTGAAGTCCACGATCATCTCCTTTGTTTTGTTGACGTTGAGTGAGAGGTAAGCTGCCTCATTGTTGTTGGTGATCAAGCCCACTACTGTTGTGTCGTCTCCAAACTTGATGATTAAGTTGGAGGCATGCATGGCCATGCAGTCATGGGTGAACAGGGAGTACAGGAGGGGGCTGAGCACGTACCCTTGTGGGGCCCCAGTGTTGAGGATCAGCGAATTGGAAAGGTTGTTTCCTACCTTCACCACCTGGGGGCAGCCCGTCAGAAAGTCCAGGACCCAATTGCACAGGGCGGGGTTGAGACCCAGGGCCTTAAGCTTAATGATGAGCTTTGAGGGTACTATGGTGTTGAATGCTGAGCTGTAGTCAATGAACAGCATTCTTACATAGATATTGCTCTTGTCCAGATGGGATGGGGCAGTGTGCTTTGTGATGGTGATTGTATCGTCTGTGGACCTGTTGGGGCGGTATGCAAACTGAAGTGGGTCTATGGTGGCAGGTAAGGTGGAGGTGATATGATCCTTGACTATTCTCTCAAAGCACTTCATGATGACAGAAGTGAGTGCCAAGGGGCGATAGTCATTTAGTTCAGTTATCTTTGCCTTCTTTGGTACAGGAACAATGGTGACCATCTTGATGCATGTGGGGACAGCAGACTGGGATAGGGAGTGATTGAATATGACCGTAAACACACCAGCCAGCTGGTCTGCTGGGTGAGCAGGCAAAGTCAGGACATTCAGAATTGTTGGGAAAGCCACGTCAGAGATGCTCCCACGTGGCAAATCTGAATCAACATCTTGAGTCAGAGTAGCCTAAGTACCTCTATTTCTACATAGTGCACCAATTACATCTAAGCAGACCACCGTCCTCAATTCACAACTAAGTTCGTGGTGAGAATATATGAGAAGATGGTCCTGAGGATAGTTTCAAGGAGACCACTGATAGAGCACCAAATAGTGCAGGATGAGTAAATCTCATTAAAGAGAGAACATTTATCTCTGAACCCTATCTTTATTTGATCTCAAGGAAAAAACAAATGGCCTTGCTGTTTTTTGGGGGGATTTTCTATCAAAAAACATGGAGGAAAACGTGGGTTTAGACAGCAACATATCAAACGGGGGATTAGCTTCAAGACAACGCTAATTCTCTAATTCGCCAGAGATAGAAGACAACCGACCGAGGCATGGCGAGAAAGAGAGATGCACATGTGGAATTTCTTAGTGAGCTTTTAATTTTCCAGGCAGCCTTGGCAGCCAGCCCCCTCACTGTACTGAACTGACTGGGGACTGACTGGTACCAGCGGTGAGGAGGAGTTGCCAACTGGCAGGATCCCTTCCCCCCCACCAGGTTGCCATTGTTTATTAATAATCCCAGCAGCCTCAGCAGGCTACAGTAAGGATGCCCAATAGCACCCGTAGGGGAGTTTCTTCTCTTCCCTCTCTTCTTTCTAACCTGTCATCAGGTGAACCGGAGAATAGAGTCCAACCCAACACGTAGGAAACCAAGGTACTAAGCGTCTGCTGTCTGCAGAGGCCTCTGGGTTTTTTCTCAAGATTCAGGGGTCCTAATTTTGTCCAAATGGTGGAGGCTTTGTTATTTATGGGGGTGTAGTGTGGCTCAAAGGACATTCAGTAGGGTGTCCACCCACTCTGCTCAGAGTGGGTGAAAACGCGCTTTGGCAATGACATTGCACTTCCTTATGTTATAAAATACATTTTACCAAGACAAATATGATTCTTCATGTTCTGAATCTTTCAGCGGGGTCTTTCTCAAACATATCATTATCATTCTATCCACAAACTGGTATTCCATAACTTAATACATCCAATAATAAGCACCAAACTCTTGTTGACAGAGCAGTGCAGCTTTCTCGCTGAAACTTTTGAGGATTTTACATTTTGTGGTCGTTGTCTTCCAAGTTGTTTCCCGCGTGCCGCAAATAGCAAAATTACCATGACATGAGCTGAATTAAATGTAAAAGGCTTTGAAAAGAAATAGCTCAGTGCTCCGTTGACATTTCACGGAGATATGGTTGTTTTTGTGAGAAGTCTTTGAAAAAGAACAGGAACGTCGCATTAATATTTGACAAAAAAGATGATGAGTTCAATGGTAAGCCTATCAGATAGCCTTAATTCTCTCACAGCATCCAGCCTAGCTGGCGTGTTTCTATTTTCCTGATTTTTGACCACTTCTTTTCTCTGGCCTCCATTGATTTAGTCGCCCTAATTTTGACCATCCTACAAGGGTAAGAACTCTAATATGTTTTGAACAGATTATGACATATTATGATAGAGACATGAGGTTTGGACCTTCGGCATTCTTAGAGGATTATCTACACAATTAACCTGTTTTTTATTTTACCATTGGTCATAATATGCATTTTTGATTGGCCACCCAACACCCAGGAAAAGCTGTAGTTAGACTGTAAGGATTCCATATCACTTTTATTGGTGCCAATCATGATGAATGGCATATATGGCAAGATTTATGATGATAATAATGTTTTATATTAATGAGAAAATGTATACCTGCATGAATAGGGCCACCCATCAACATACCAAGATACACTGTCAACTATACATGGTCTCAGGAATGGCAATGTGTTTGTGATTGTGAAGCCATAAAGCCTTCATTCCTGACTGATAGCTTTGACAGTGGTGGCATAAAAACCAACATGTTGCTTCATATGCATAGCATCTTAATTTGAGCGTGTTTGCTACTGCAGGAAAATAATCCTGCAGCAACAGGACATTTTAATTATTGTGTGGATTATAATGAATTGACATTTTTATAGGGGTTGATACAAGGAAAAATCAAGTCTGAAAGTTCAAAGTGGAAATTAAACTTCAAAAGTCTTTTTCAACTGCAAATACACATAATTGAAAAATGTCCTGCATTGCAGGAATGTTCTCCTTTGACAGGGTGATCAAATTAAGATACTACAACTGTAGAATCAGGTCATCAGCAAAATTACATATGCTATAATTATCCAAATTGTCTCTGTCCGTCAGTGATTCATTCAAATGCATATCAAGAACAACCCTCATTGCACTGTAGTTCTAGATTTGGCCAAAGTAATATTTGGATCTTGACAGTGAAACATTTAGCAATAAAATAGTAATACATACATTCTTTCAAACATGTATGCTGTTGTCTAAATACAGAAAATGTAGGCTGTAAGATAAAAAAATGTCCTACAAAACAAATACAAATGTGAGAAGACCAGAAACAATAAACAATGTAGACCCGAGGCAGTAAGATTTACTTTTCATTATTATCTTTTAATTGCATTCTCTCTCCTGAGGCTAATACCGTTTAGATTCAATAAAGGCTGCATTATTATGGCATGATGAAAATGCCTTTCAAAAAGACCAGCCTCTCTCCTATTCAAATTTAATCTAATCCATTAGAAGCTAAAAGATAACTATCAAATTATACAAGACAAGAGTAAAAAAAAAAGATCCCAAACAAAATCTTGCACACAGCAAATTGGCCAGTGTTACCTACCCACTCGGCACACTCTGGTTGTTTCCATGCCCTTCAATGAAATTACGTTGAACCATCATGGAATAGACATTGAATTGACATCTGTTCCCAGTGGATAGTGCAGACTTTTCAGTGCAACATTTCTAGTGTTGATTCAAGTGTTAAATTAACTCTGTAAGTGTTAAATGAACACTCACTGGTGTTAATAACCAGCGTTATCATTATTACCACACCCATCATTATCATATTTCCTAGCATGCTCTATTAAGGGTTAAAAAAACAAAACTTTTTTTTAAATATCTTGGTTTGCACGTACATTGATTGATTAATTAATCTTATGCTACTCAAATTGTCTAAAGTAATCCTATCTGGACTTACTGCATCTGTTAATGAAATGTCTGTTCCAGTTTAGATGGTTTAGGCACTCTCATAACGTAGTCTTCCCAACCTGGCAGGCAGTCATTCTGAATGTTGAGCCCTATAAAATCTGCGATGCAGAGAATGTAGATGGAATCATGGAATCCAGACATTAAAACAGAATTCAACAAAATTCAATAATGTATTGAACTTTGTAGGAAATCAACTAAAGGTATTGAACCTTTTAGAATATTAATTCATTTGCACAAGATTATCATCAGACATGAACAAAATGCTTCAGTGATTCGTACTTTCTGAAGAGGCAATGCAGGAATGCCCCTGTCTGTGTGCGCGTTTGTCTACCACTTTGTGTAGCCGATGATGCTAATAATGATAACTGTTTTCTGGTAGATGGAAAAGCTTTCCCAAAAACCTTTTCAATTAAATGTTCACAACAACGTAGCCTATGCCTATCTGGCAGAATGATCATGATTATTTTCATCAATCCAGTGGTGATTCGTTTAGCAAACTCTAAAATCACGTGTGCTACAGAAACACCGCTAACCAAACAAGTTATTTTGCTGCAGTACACTGAATGAACGGTATCAACACCCCCCAAAAAATATATTCTTAGATTTTTCCCAGACCTCAACAGTGGTCTCCTGGTGTGGTTTAAGCATTGTTTTGGACTTAAAATATTGAATTGTGTGGTTTTTCTATAAAAATAAAACAATTAAAATATCTGGAAAAACTAAACAGAGAAAAAATATATATTTAAATTAATGATAAAATAATCACTTGGTGAATGCTGCAGGATTGAAAATTAATGAATTCAATAACTATCTCTCTGTCACTAACAAATACAGTCATGGGTGGTAACTCTACAATTCACTTGAAAGGCAAGGCACTCTGGGAAATATGCAAATAAGGCTTTAAACTAAACTGTGTGTTAATTTAACACTGAAAATGTGAACCCATATAGACACTGGATAATATGCTGTGCACTAAAATCAAGATGATTCAAGCCAAGGTCACGTTCACAAGTTTGTACAGACTACTATGTCTTTCAACAGAAACGTATCTGGTCAATCAATGTTCCTCAGGCTATGTTCTTTGCTCTCCTTAAATGAATGCACATTTTCCTTGGTCCTGCCTTTGGGTAAAGTTTGGGATTACATTTGTGAATCAACCTCACTTATTTTATACTGACCAAACATTAGACTTTCTTGAAGTAAACATGATTGTGTTGTTGTTGTTGTTTTGGGCCTGGTCTGATTGATGGCTAGGCTGTCATAATTATACGGTTGAAGTTTATTTAATGTTTTCATCTGTAGATATTCTGCCAGTGAATATTGTATGGGTCTTGATTTCCGGTGAATCATTACACGCTCTTTTTTGTGTATGATATTAGAAATAGTCAAATAAATCAACATTTTACACATTGTTATACACCTACATTCACTTACAGGTTAGAAATAATATTGGTATTTCACAACCACACATATGTGCGGGGATAGATAATGTCAGTTAATCTTCAGCTTCACCACCAGTGTATAACCTGTTTGGGCTGCAGGGGCACTATTGAGTAGCCAGATAAAAGGTGCCCATTTCAAACGGCCTCGTACTCAATTCTTGCTCGTACAATATGCATATTATTATTACTATTGGATAGACACCACTCTCTAGTTTCTAAAACCGTTTGAATAATATCTGTGAGTGAAACAGAACTCATTCTGCAGCAAACTTCCTGACAGGAAGTGGAAAGTCTGAAATTGAGGCTCTGTTCCAGGGGCTGCCTATTAAAGCCCTTGTTATTTATTAGTTTAGATGCACTTCATACGTCTTCCACTAGATGTCGACAAGGAGTGAGAGAAGAAATGGACTGTGTAACTTGATCTGGACTTGAATTACAGCTCATGGAATGACGTGTCCTCCATTTCCTGTTTTCAGGAAGGCGCGAAGAGAGACATGGATTTGCCTTCTGTTTAGCTGTCGTTATAGGCGACTACTATCTCCGGCTTTGATTTTATTTGATACATGTGACCATATCATCGTAAAGTATGTTTTTTCAATATAGTTTAATCAGATTATTGAAAAATTTTCGGGAGTTTTGCCGTGTTCCGTTCTCTGACTTTGTTGACGATGGAGCGATTCGTGCCACTTGGCTAGTGCGCTTGCTAAATCGAGAGGGAAAGTGGCCGTTCTAAATCCAAACAACGACTGTTCTGGACAAAGGACCCCTTGTCCAACGTTCTGATGAAAGATCAGCAAAAGTAAGAAACATTTTATGATGCTATTTCATATATCTGTCGTTCATGTGAGCTAGTCGTCGGCGCCCAACGTTTGGGTACTCAGCTATACCGAAGCTGGATGTTGTAATGTTCCTGACCTGTTTTCTGTTGTTTTTGTATGTGTTTTTGGTCAGGGCGTGTGTTTTGGGTGGGCAGTCTATGTTTTCTGTTTCTATGTTGGTTTTGGGTTGCCTGGTATGGCTCTTAATTAGAGGCAGGTGTTTTGCGTTTTCCTCTAATTGAGAGTCATATTTAGGTAGGGTGTTCTCACTGTTTGTTTGTGGGTGATTGTCTCCTGTGTCGTCGATGTATGTACCATACGGGACTGTTTGGCTGTTCGTTCGTTTTGATGTAGTCTGTTTCCTGTCCGTGAGTTTTACGTTTAGTTAGTTAAGTTCATGTTCAGGTTTCATCTACGTCGTTTTCTTGTTTTGTAATTTTGTAAGTGTTTTGTTTTCGTGTGCCGTCGTGTCAAATAAAGAGATGGCATATTTCCCTAATGCTGCGTATTGGTCCACTGATCCTTCTCTCCTCTCCTCGTCCGAGGATGAGGAGAACGACAGCCCTTACAGATGTCGTAATTAAGTAATTTTTTTGAATTCTAACACTGCGATTTCATTAAGAACTAATGGATCTATCATTTCCTATACAACATGTATTTTTTAGTGATGTTTATGAATAGCTATTTGGTCAGAATATGTGTGTCATAAAAAGTGTCAGAAAAATATCGTTGCTGTTTAGACGTTGTGGAAAAAGTAGCTAAGATAGCAACATGTATAACCACTGATTTCAGCTCTAAATATGCACATTTTCGAACAAAACATAAGTGTATGTATAACCTGATGTTATAGGACTGTCATCTGATGAAGAATATCAAGGTTAGTCAAAAATTATATATCTTTTGTTTTGTTTTATGATGAGTAATTAGGTATTTGACGTTGGTGTCTGTAATTATTCTGGCTGCTTTCGGTGCAATTTCTGATTGTAGCTGCAATGTAAACTATGATTTATACCTGAAATATGCAAATTTTTTGAACAAAACATAGATTTATTGAATAACATGTTATAAGACTGTCATCTGATGAAGTTGTTTGTTGGTTAGTTTGGTAGGTTCTTGGTTAGTTAGGTTGGCTTTGTGCATGCTACCTGTGCTGTGAAAAATGTCTGTCCTTTTTTGTATTTGATGGTGAGCTAACATAAATATACGTGCTGTTTTCACTGTAAAAGATTTTAAAAATCGGACATGTTGGCTGGATTCACAAGATGTGTACCTTTCATTTGCTGTATTGGACTTGTTAATGTGTGAAAGTTAAATATTTAAAAAATATATATATTTTGAATTTCGCGCCCTGCACTTGAAGTGGCTGTTGTCATAAGTGTACCGGCGTCGGGCTGCAGCCATAAGAAGATAACATAGCATTAGGGTTCACCCGCTGATGAAGGTGCATATACTGTACAGTCTACAGGGCCTTCAGAAAGTATTAATGTGTCTTGACTTATTACACTTTTTATTGTGTTACAGCCTGAATTCAAAATGGATTAAAAAAATAATAATTCATCCATCTACACACAATACCCCATAATGACAAAGTGAAAACATGTTTTAAGAAATGTTAGCAAATTTATTGAATACAGAAATATCTCATCAAACCCATTACAATCACCTTTGGCAGCAATTACATCTGTAAGACTTTCTGGGTAGGTCTCTAAGAGCTTTGCATACCTGGATTGTACAATAGTTGCCCATTGTTCTTTTCAATTCTTCAAGCTCTGTCAAATTGTTAATTGATCATTGCTAGACAACCATTTAAGTCTTGCCATAGATTTTTAAGCAGATTTAAGTCAAAACTGTAACTCGGCCACTCAGGAACATTCAGTCTTTTTGGAAGGCAGCTCCAGTGTAGATTTGGCCTCGTGTTTTCCTGCTGAAAGGAGAATTCATCTCCCAGTGTCTGGTGGAAAGCAGACTGAACCAGGTTTTCGCCTGTGCTTAGCTCCATTACGTTCCTTTGTTATCCTGAAAAACTCCCCAGTCCTTAATGATTACAAGCATACCCATAACATGATGCAGCTGCAACTATGCTTCAAAATTTGGAACGTGGTACTCAGTAATGTTTTGGATTGGATTTGCCCCAAATATAACATTTTGTATTCAGGACAAAAAGTTTATTGATTTTGCAGTATTTCTTTAGTTCCTTGTGCAAACAGGATGCATTTCTTTTTTTAAATTCTGTACAGGCTTCCTTCTTTTCACTCTGTCAATTATGTTAGGATTGTTGTTGATCCATCCTCAGTTTTCTTCTATCACCTCCATTAAACTCTGTAACTGTTTTAAAGTTACTATTGTCCTCATGGTGAAATCCCTGAGTTGTTTCCTTTCTCTCTGGCAACTGAGTTAGGAAGAACGCCTGCTTCTTTGTAGTGACTGGGTGCATTGATACACCATCCAAAGTGTAATTAATAACTTCACCATGCTCAAAGGTATATTCAGCGTGTGCTTTTCTTCATTTTTACCCATCTGCCAATATGTGCTATTCTTTGCGAGACATTGGAAAACCTCACTGGTCTTTGTGGTTGAATCTGTGTTTGAAATTCACTGCTCTACTGAGGGACCTTACAGATAATTGTGTGTGTGAGGTACAGAGATGAGGTAGTCATAAAAAAATCAAGTCCATGCAACTTATTATGGGACTTGTAATTAAGAATTTTTTTACCCCTGAACTTATTTAGGCTTGCCTTAACAAAGGGGTTGAATACATATTGACTCAATGCATTTCAGCTTTACATTTGAATAATTTGTAAAAAATTTGAAAAACATATTTCCACTTTAACATTATCGGGTATTGTATGTCGGCCAGTGACCAACAATCTCAATTTAATCTATTTTAAATTCAGGCTGTAACAACAAAATGTGGAAAAAGTCAAGGGATGTGAATACCTCCTGAAGGTACGTATTTGACTGATAAATAATTGATTGAGGTGTCTATATTAATTTTGCAGGCATAAAAAAATGTCTGCCTTGATTGACTCGCTGAGAGGTTTTTGAGGCTTCAGCTGTAGGGCACTATCCCTGCTGTGCACGGTAAGCCATGCATGCTCATCCCATTAGCTCACTACTGTACTGGAAAGTACATAGAGTAAGTAGGAAATACATATATGTATATGAGTGCATGGTGAGATACAGTATGCACATCTCACAGTTGCACTCTGGGCAAGTGCATATAGGAACATTTTATATAGGAGTACATAACATATAGGTACAAGTCGCAGATCTGTTTGTCTTTAGTTACTAGTCAAGCAAGCCCACAGTAGCATCACGTCAACTAACACATCCAGCAACTTCATTTCTGCTTAGGTCTTGAGGTAGCCCCAGAGGAGAAGTACAGGCCAGAGGACAACTGCAGGTCAAATGATTACCACTGCAATTTGGAATGAAGTTCACCGTCCGTTGTGTGTTGTTCTGACACATGGCTTGATTTGACCACTGTTGTTTTTCCTCCCATCAAAACAGGTTATTTATTCCCTCTGGAAGGAATCCTTTCCGGCCACTCCAGCTGCAACCAGCACACACTGCTAGTCCGGCCAATAGTGGAGACGCCTGATGCCTCTTGGCAATGTGAGACAGTTAGCTCTTCTAGCTCCAGCACTGAGAGGGCTTGTATTTGATATTCTTGTCCATACATCAGGAGAATGGGCCACTGCCTACCACCCAGTTTATCTATTTAGGGAGAATGTGCTACTATGCCCCCTAATCCGTGTGTGTGTGTGTGTGTGTGTGTGTGTGTGTGTGTGTGTGAGTGTGGAGTCTCTAGTGTGTAGTCCTTTATTTGCCTTTGTGAATCATGGCAACATGAGGTTGCAATCAATCCATCATTGGAGTGCACAGCAGGAGTCACAAAACATTATGCTGCAGCATGTACTCCCAGGCTTTGAAGGCTTCGTCAACACAGTGTCACCAAGCATGGGACACAGCTGTAGCCTCAAGCTACTGCAGGCATTTTCTTTTTGGCATATGTGATTGTGAGCCGTTTCTCTTTGAAAATGATTATATGTTGCCATCATATATGAAATATAAAGGCCATCTGATTGAATTTGCCATTTTAAATATTTAAAAAAGACTTTGTTTTGTGATTGTAGCCATTTTTTCATGCATGTTAATCGCAGAATAATGTGATATAACATATTGGCATACTGTCAATATGTATGTGTTAATGCCTTGCTTGACAAAATAGTTATTGGAAAGTGTTCATTGCACTTAAAATGCAGAGTAGAAATGGAATGTCATTCAGAGTGGACTTGAAGAGAGCTATATCGATTGACAACTTTCAACTTGGTGTTGATCACAAAACAGGCCACATGGCAGCATGGATATGATGTCAATATTGATATTAAAAATGACAGTAAATCTGTTCTTGCTGCTGCTGTGGCCTACTTTTATCTTGGTCAATGAACATGTTGAAATGACCACTCTACAGTATATGTCGTTATTATGATTTGATTCATATGAAGATGTCAAGAGAAAATGTATCTTAGTTCAATCCTTGCTGTGCCATGTCTGTTTGAAATGACATTTGTCTGTTGTGTAATTAACATGGGTTCGGGAGAGGAAGACCGTGAGTACATGATTGATCTGAAGGATGAAGAACACTATTTGCACATATCTAAAGGCACAAAGTAAAGAAGAAGAAGTCCCAGACGTTAGTTTTAAAACCCAGTCATTAGTTCTAAAAAACGAATTGCCCACTAAAAGTGGAGTTGCATTTCTAATCGTGTATTCATCAGCACCAGTCAATTATCCTGCCTGTAGATGATAATATGACACATGGGCCAAAAGAGCGCGAGCTCCCCCAGCAGTTAGTCGACAGTAGCGCACTCACACAACTTCACTTGAAGGGAGGGAGAGGCAACTTTGGCTCGATGGTGCAACCTCATAAACATACATATATTTTCTGATCATAATATTTCTGCTCTGTTGAATCAATTTGAATAAGCCATTAACATCAGCATCTTTGAATTATTGATCAAGCTGCTCTCCAACATACAGGTTTGTGTTGAAAAGGTAGACTAATGAGGCAACAGTCCTGATATTGTGTAATTTGCTATATTTATACACACATACACACACGCATACACTTGCACGATGGACTCTGTCTAAACTGTGTTTGAAAGTATTCATGGATAAGATCAAATAAGTGACACACCAATTACTGCATATTAACAACTGAGAGACTAACATCAAACATTAATGCATTTCACCATTGCATTACAGTCCATACAGCAGGTGAAACGGGTAGCCTTCATTCCACACTTCGCTAGAAACAAACTAACGATGCTTGAAATGTGAGCAATTGAAATGCGGCATAAGACTTGAATTTCAGAAGCATAGGTATTTAAGTCGTATGTTGTAAAACGAACTGATAGGGACGCACATTGCACAATCAACTGTAGTAATGTTGATATAATCCCACATGGGAATGGGAATCGACGTTTGAGCTGAACCCCGTTTTTTCTAGAACAAAATACACAAGCATATTATGATGCTGTGCCTGGAACTTCAATGTGCCCTTGTCTGATTCAGACGGTCCATTCATTGAGGCGAGGGTCAGTGTGAAAGAAACTATGCGTGGACTGAAAACTGATTTTTATTGCTTTCTCCCCCTCACTATTACGCTCTTTCATTATTTCGTCCTCTGCAGCCTCGCAGTACATACATGCCGTCTCCAGTCATATGCGAAGAGAATTCAGCCTATCGCCTACTGCACTGAACCACCAACTCACTTTGCATTTAAATGTAAATTATTAGGATCTAGCGTTGTTCATGTCCACAGTAATGGACATTTAGTGAATGTTACTTGAGATAAATAACAACAACATAGGTTGGACACATGGAAACACAAAACTCACATTGGCTACATATAAGACAACACGCTGCCTGATTTGACAATGATAAAGCAAAAAAACGCATCCGTCCAGAAAAAAACACTGTAGTCTGTCATGTTGACCATGCAAAATCGCCATAACTGTCAATAAGCTATATAACCAGCTATATAACCATAAGCAGTATAACCTCTAGCTACTCTAATAACTGGTATAGTGTGTATATAAAACAGTACAATTTAACGCAAATTAAGCTACACTTATGCAGGCTTACCTAAAACTGATTCTCCCCTGTGCTCGGAATATGTGGTCCAAGGTGCTTTAGTTTTCTGTACGAAAACTTTTGCTGGAGCATATGTATCCAGTGTGCATGCTGGTAGCTCAATCTTAGATGTTGAATTGTGAATGAGTTGGCGGTCCTTCTCATGCTCAAGAGAGAGAAATCCTTCGGTTCGGCAAGTTGGTAAGCATGAGTACACAGAGAAACAGAGTGACCAAGTCGACCCGTGGGGAAACGGGAGTTCGATAGATAAGAAGAAATATCCCGATGTGTTCTAGGGAGGTTCGGGCGAGCTCGGATCCGTGAAAGTCGTTCGCAGGTGAAGAGGTGGTAGTGAGGATGCCGAGGAAGGTAGGTAGAGACTGATCGAGTGCAGTGCAAAAGGAAGCGAAACTAGGGGGAGGTACTGAGAATACAGCGTTGTATTGTAGACGACGGCAATACCAGACGGCAGGGGGTGGGACTGAACCACACGAGACGAACCGGAGAGAAGGAGGGGGGAAATAAGGGTGGGGAGGAACGATATACCGTGTCGTGACTTTATTTGTTGATTAACAACGATTATAAAGGTTCAACTTTGAAATCCCCTAAAGAAGACAGCATGACAAACGGTAAAGCAACCCCAAATCGGACTACTGGGGAAAGTGTAGAGTCTAGGTTTGAATAAAATGATGAAGCTCTGACAACAGCAGGGTCCGGGACGAAATCAAATATTGACTCCTAAAGAATGCATTACCACCGCTCCTTACCACCGCGCTTTTACATTGTGTGACTGTTTTTTGTGTGACTGTTTCAATGAAAACCTAGTCATATGAAACAGGAACAAAACCCAACGACGCATCTCTCTCTCTCTCTCTCTCTCTCTCTCTCTCTCTCTCTCTCTCTCTCTCTCTCTCTCTCTCTCTCTCTCTCTCTCTCTCTCTCTCTCTCTCTCTCTCTCTCTCTCTCTCTCTCTCTCTCTCTCTCTCTCTCTCTCTCTCTCTCTCTCACTCACTCACTCACTCACTCACTCACTCACTCACTCACTCACTCACTCACTCACTCACTCACTCACTCACTCACTCACTCACTCACTCACTCACTCACTCACTCACTCACTCACTCACACACACACACACACACAAACACTAATGGATTAGGGAGCACACACTTGCCAGATGACGAATAATGGTTGTACACCGTACCCAGTGTGAATTAATAACTAGTGACTTTGTGTTTGCACCAGCAAGAGAAAATATGTGGAGACGCTGTCCAGTGTCCTGAAAGTACTACAGTACAGAGGGCTATGCATGTTGGCTGTCCATGGCCCTGAAAATGTTCTTGTTATAGAGGCCTATGCATTGCAGTTGGCTTTCCAAACACTTCTGCATTTCGCTGTCTACACCTATGCATTTACAATGCCATTTTTTTATAGAACTAGGCAAGTCAGTTAAGAACAGATTCTTATTTTACAATGATGGCATACTCCGGCCAAACCCTCCCCTAACCTGAACGACGCTGGCCCAATTGTGCGCTGGCCGATCACAGCTGGTTGTGACACAGCCCAGGATAAAACCAGGGTCTGTAATGACGCCTCTAGCACTGAGATGCAGTGCCTTATGCCACTGCGCCACTCAGGAGTTTAGTTTTGACAAGTGCATGCTTCATATCATTCACAGGTGGATGACTCCACTTAGTGGCTTTTGCGGGTTTAAAATCACTTGTCATGGAAATATTGCCATTGGACTAGAAGCTCATATTTTCCTTTTGATATTAGGTTTTATCAACTAGAGCATCCCTTGATCAGTGTTACATGTACCTCTAACATGGCATATAGACCGCCCCTCTACTGTGTCTTTGATTTGGTACATGAGCTCCATACATGAGTATCTACTGAAGTGTACTTATGGTGTCGTACATTGTACATGCATACACACACACACGCATGCACGCCCACACACACACACACACTCTCTCTCTCGCTCTATCTCTCTCATACAAACTGTTAAGCGGGGTGGAGCAGGTGAAACCAAGTGCAGACTCAGATGAGGAAATAGGGATAAGGTAATTATGGTATTTATTGAAAAGCGGGGGGAGATGGGGTGCAGACTAGGGGGAGCTCGAGCAGGTAGCAAGGAACCAGGAACTGAAGCTGGAGCAAGGGGAGTAGGGGCAGGGTAAGCAGGTACGGAGCGGAATCCAAGGAAGCAGTAGAGCAGTGGTCCAGGGCAGGGAAGCAGGACTGACGAGATGAGGGACTGGAGACAGGGACCAGAGTCAGAGCGGACGGAACTGTAGCGAAGAGAAAAGCAGCATCAGGCTAGGGAAAAACAGGCACAACTGGATAACAAGATCTATGCAGGAACAAACAGCTTGAACTGCAGACTGACTGAGCAGCGGCTACAAACTGGCAGCGTGGAAGTGGCAGGGCTGAGTACTTGTAGAGGTCTTGATTATGGAGCATGTTGCAGCTGGTGGGGATCTGCTCTGACTCCAGCACACCTGTCTCCCGTCACACAATCAGATGCACACATACAGAGAGAGAGGGAGAGAGAGCACTGGGGGAGTAGCGGCAGGTTGAGGAGACACAGGATGAGAAGTAGAGGGCGTGGCAGGAGCAGATGTAACACACACACACTTTCACACACATACATGTACACACATATTTGCATTCTCTACACTCAAAACAACATTTGCTCTATCATTGCCTATGACATATTTGTTTCAGTACCATTGTAGTACCATTTTTTATGCACTTTTGAGTGTATTATCGACATAATTTCAATTCTCCAAACTCCAGGCCCATATCACCTAAATAGTTCTAACTTTAGCCAGGCTTATATGATCTCATGCTATTAGAAGTGAGGAGCTGACTTGTCCTGCCTGGAAGGCTGCTGGGGTGTTTGCTAGACTGACAACCTACTAATGGAAGTTCTCTGGGGGTAGCAGGGAGATAATTCTCCATCTCCCATGTTATTCCACACTGGGCATGGGCCTGTCATACAGCCTCAGCTCTCTGGCTGAGCTGTGAGAGAGAAGACAGATGTCCAAATACCCAGCAGCTCCATCCGTCATTATATTTGCATGAGGATTTTCTCCATGTAGAAAGCATAAGAATGGAGCCAGATGAGAGAGAGCGAGAGCATGAGAGTGAGAGAGAGAGAGAGTGAGAGAGTGAGAGAGAGAGAGAGAGAGTGAGAGAGAGAGAGAGAGAGAGAGTAAGAGAGAGAGAGAGAATGAGGTGTTACCACCCTGGCCTTCTCCTGACTCTAATGAGAAACAATCTAATCTGCTAAAGGTTACCTGGGCAGTCAGTAGTCAGCCCAGCACCACATACTACACCATCCTCCTTCTCCTCTTATAGACCACCTCATCAAACCTCAATTCAAATCTCACATGGCCATTCCTCTGACAGCAAATGCCTGTTTAATTGTTCCACACTTAGGCACAGGATGGTGCAATCCACTGGTACCTGAGTAAATGTGTTGGTGCTGACAAAATAATTTACTATAATTAGGTTTAAAGTTAGATGATTAAAAAAGGCGGATTAAAGGTGAATGAAAAAAAAGATTATGAGAATGATACTATTATATGCTTGTCCAGGCCTGATGTGACCTGGATGATTTTTAAGTGACATATTTTCCTAATGCCTCCCCAGTTCAGTCTCCTAATGGACAAGCTCTTCACAGTCCCCTAATGGACACGCTCTTCACAGTTCCCTAATGGACAAGCTCTTCACAGTTCCCTAATGGACAAGCTCTTCACAGTTCCCTAATGGACAAGCTCTTCACAGTTCCCTAATGGACAAGCTCTTCACAGTTCCCTAATGGACAAGCGCTTCACAGTCCCCTAATGGACAAGCTCTTCACAGTCCCCTAATGTACAAGCTCTTCACAGTCTCCTAATGGACAAGCTCTTCACAGTCCCCTAATGGACAAGCTCTTCACAGTCCCCTAATGGACAAGCTCTTCACAGTCCCCTAATGGACACGCTCTTCACAGTTCCCTAATGGACAAGCTCTTCACAGTTCCCTAATGGACAAGCGCTTCACAGTCCCCTAATGGACAAGCTCTTCACAGTCCCCTAATGTACAAGCTCTTCACAGTCTCCTAATGGACAAGCTCTTCACAGTCCCCTAATGGACAAGCTCTTCACAGTCCCCTAATGGACAAGCTCTTCACAGTTCCCTAATGGACAAGCTCTTCACAGTCCCCTAATGGACAAGCTCTTCACAGTCCCCTAATGGACAAGCTTTTCACAGTTCCCTAATGGACAAGCTCTTCACAGTTCCCTAATGGACAAGCGCTTCACAGTCCCCTAATGGACAAGCTCTTCACAGTCCCCTAATGTACAAGCTCTTCACAGTCTCCTAATGGACAAGCTCTTCACAGTCCCCTAATGGACAAGCTCTTCACAGTCCCCTAATGGACAAGCTCTTCACAGTCCCCTAATGGACACGCTCTTCACAGTTCCCTAATGGACAAGCTCTTCACAGTTCCCTAATGGACAAGCGCTTCACAGTCCCCTAATGGACAAGCTCTTCACAGTCCCCTAATGTACAAGCTCTTCACAGTCTCCTAATGGACAAGCTCTTCACAGTCCCCTAATGGACAAGCTCTTCACAGTCCCCTAATGGACAAGCTCTTCACAGTTCCCTAATGGACAAGCTCTTCACAGTCCCCTAATGGACAAGCTCTTCACAGTCCCCTAATGGACAAGCTTTTCACAGTTCCCTAATGGACAAGCTCTTCACAGTCCCCTAATGGACAAGCTCTTCACAGTCCCCTAATGGACAAGCTCTTCACACTTCCCTAATGGACAAGCTCTTCACGGTTCCCTAATGGACAAGCTCTTCACAGTCCCCTAATGGACAAGCCCTTCACAGGGAAATTTGAGTAATATACTCTGATCTTGGCTTGACTGAAGTGAGCTGTTTCACTCAGGACCTGATATTAATATACAAGTCAACAAACTGCAATAATTATGTCAGCGCTAATGGCAGGTTTTATAGGAGAAACCGTAAAACGGGAGCGGAAAATAAATAAATAATTTCACACTCTCCGAGGTTAACATGATTCCAATGGGGTGACCTGAATGTGTTTAACGAGGTGCAAGGCCTCTCATATTGTCATTGGGGTGTCATTGGTTTGCTGCGCTGACAAAGGACTTGGGTAATACCACCATACAGGGTCCGTATTCATAGGGCTTCTCAGAGCGTGCTGATCTAAGATCAGGTCCTTCCCCTCCATGTACCCAATCAGGTAACTAATGAGCCTCAATGTGCATCATCACGTTTTGTCTCCAACAGGAACATTGCTGGAGCTGAACAGGTACATACTAGACATTTCAATAACATCAGTAAGCAGAAGGCAATCTAACAGCAGCACTCACTCTCTCTTTCTCTTCCCTCACTGCTCTCGGCAAACTATGTCATTTGAAAGAGAATGCAGGGTTTGTTTGTTTCTCTCTTGTCGAGTGGAACAGAAGAGCATATGCAAGTACAATGGGAAAGGAAAACAAAGACAAGCCTTGATAGGCTGTTGTTCTGTGTAAATCATTAAGCAGTGATTAAGATGTGGCTGAGGGATTTTTGACGAGCCTCTCTTTGGGATGCTGGGATGTTGCATGGAGCCGCTCGCCTATGTAGCATCCCACAGTAGTGTAGCCGCTAGTGCAGTAACTTGACAGTTACTCCCACTGCAGTGGTTGACAGTCTCTTTACCTCTCTCCTTGTGCTATGTATCTCTCAATCACTTCTGTCTCTCACCTCCTCAGTGTATTTCTTTCTCTCTCTCTTCTTGCATTCACTCACTCACTCACTCACTCACTCACTCACTCACTCACTCACTCACTCACTCACTCACTCACTCTCATCTAAACGCTCCAGGTTGTCCTTGCTCATTCTTGTGTGGCTCAGTGGCTGGCTCTACAAAGGGGCCTGATTTGTTATTTTTCAAAGCAGATTACATTTGTTGGCATTTTGCTTGATATTTCATTTCTGTGCCCTGCTCCCCATCCGTTGGCTGTGGTGCAGCAGAGCGTCTTTGTTCATGTGCTTCATGGGCTGTCCCTGGTGAAATCATCAGGTTTCGCTAATTAACTATTTGCACGGACATGATATTGTAATCACCTCCTGGTCATTGCGGCTGTGTACATTACCAGAGCATCCCCCATAAGAGCTGTCCATTGTGCTGAAACTGGCTTCCCCTATAAGAGCTGTTCATGGTTCTGAAATCGGTTTCCCCTATAAGAGCTGTCCATGGTTCTGAAACCGTTTGCCCTTATAAGAGCTGTCCATGGTTCTGAAACTGTTTCCCCCACAAGAGCTGTCCATGGTTCTGAAACCGTTCCCCCCCATAGGAGCTGTCCATGGTTCTGAAACCGTTTGCCCTATAAGAGCTGTCCATTATTCTGAAACCGTTTGCCCTATAAGAGCTGTCCATGGTTCTGAAACCGGTTTCCCCCTATAAGAGCTGTCTATGGTTCTGAAACTGTTTTCACTATAAGAGCTGTCTATGGTTCTGAAACTGTTTCCACTATAAGAGTTGTCTATGGTTCTGAAACTGGTTTCCCCTATAAGAGCTGTCCATGGTTCTGAAACTGGTTTCCCCTATATGAGCTGTCTATGGTTCTGAAACTGGTTTCCCCTATAAGAGCTGTCCATGGTTCTGAAACGGGTTTCTCCTATAGGAGCTGCCCATGGTTCTGAAACTGTTCCCCCTATAAGAGCTGTCCATGGTTCTGAAACTGGTCCCTTACCAGAGCTGTCCATGGTTCTGAAACCGATTTCCCCTATTAGAGCTGTCCATGGTTCTGAAACCGATTTCCCCTATAAGAGCTGTCCATGGGGCTGAAACGAGTTTCCCCTATAAGAGCTGTCCATGGTGCTGAAACTGTCTTTCCCTATAAGAGCTGTTCATGGTGCTGAAACTAGCTTCCCGCATTAGAGCTGTCCATGGTGCTGAAACTAGCTTCCTATGTTAGAGCTGTCCATGGTGCGAAAGCTGAACCACACTATGATAGACATGGGCCTCCTCCAATATTGAACGACAGTTAAACCGAGCAACTAACTGTGACAGTACAGTAACGAGAACAGTTGATCTTACAACATTTTGCAGAACGGAGAGGGATCTAATTTTTTGTTTTGATAAGGATGCACTGTATACAGGCTGTTGAACAATGTGGGTGTTTATATGCTTTAGGTGTGAATACATTTTAGTTATGGATGACATCACTGTTTGGCTATTTTTGGCACTGTGTATCAAACCGATGTTCGATTTTCAACTTGTGATTATTGACGCTAAAAGCATGTTTCCCAAGATCATACATTATACTGTACACATAATAAAAATATTGAGATGTGAAATTGCACCTCTGAATCGAAATCCAAAGAAAACAGCACCAGTTTTGAAGACCTTGTCGGTCATCCACATCTTTGTCATGTGTTTGCAGTCTAATCTGAGACACTAATAAATTACTTAGCAACGCTAAATGAATCCCCAGAAATGTACTGGAACATTTTCATAATATTTACTAACTAATTGTTTTTACCAAGGTAAAAGTTACCAGGGTAAGAGTGTGTGATCATAATCTGAAGTAGTATGGTGAAGTCTGGGAAACTGTGGCTTCACATGCTAGCTTGCTGCATGTCTGAAAAGTGAAATCTCATTGTGACAGTTCCCTCTGTAGTTCCTCTACACACAATAACAAGTGGTAGTGTAAATGCGAACGTGAACGTCTCTTTTCTCTGGAAACGCTAAGGATGCAACAGGCACAAAAAGATGACATAAACTATACGGGACCTGTTAGAGTTGCATGCGCAGCTGGTGTCGAATGCTAGTGGAATGTCATTCACATTCCCATGAGGAAGAATATTCCTGCTACAGTAGAGAATGTTCCCACAGACCAAGTTAGAGCACTGACTACAAGAGCTTTGTCATGTATGAGATTGTGATGCCTGTAATGTAAAATGTACTGTATGTGTATATATACACTGAAGTCCATGACATATTGTTTTTCTAATGTACCTTTATTATGTTCTAAATAACATTAGTATCACGTTCTGACCTTAGTTCCTTTTTTATGTCCTTGTGTTAGGTTGGTCAGGGCGTGAGTTGGGGTGGGTAGTCTATGTTCTTTTTTCTATGTTATTATATTTCTGTGTTTGGCCTGGTATGGTTCTCAATCAGAGGCAGCTGTCGATCGTTGTCTCTGATTGAGAATCATACTCAGGTAGCCTGTTTTCCCCATTTTGGTTGTGGGTGTTTATTTTCTGTGTAGTGTCTGTTCACCTTGCAGAACTGTTTCGTTTCTCCTCGTTGTTATTTTGTGTAGTGTTCAGTTTTCAATTAAATTATGACAAACACTTACCACGCTGCATTTTGGTCCTCTTCTCCTTCACCAGACGAGAATCGTTACAATTAGGTCTGTCTTCACAGGTGATGAGGTCATAGGAGTGAATAAGACCTATAATATATCTCTGGACATTTGGAGAAGGAATTTTTTATTTAACTAGGCAAGTCAGTTAAGAACAAATTTTTATTTTCAATGACGGCCTAGGAACAGTGGGTTACCTGCCTTGTTCAGGGGCAGAACGACAGATTTTTACCTTGTCAGCTTGGGGATTCAATCTTGCAACGCTCTAAGTCCAACGCTCTAACCACTAGGCTACCTGCCGCCCCAATAAAACACACCACAATGCATCTGGGTATTATTTATTTTCCAGCAGTGTTATGGACTGAAATGTTCCTTCATTGCATTACTATGATTAGATGGTCGTTACAGTATGGGGGGCCAGGTTGGGAATGGCCCATTCTGGGGGATAAATTGCTGGCTATGAGGTACGGTTACAGACCAAAGAGCCAACTGCAACATTTCTTCAACTCCGATTGGTGCTTTTTCTCTCTCTCAGCTCGGCCGGGCCCATCTCGTGGACTCAGCATTCCTACCCAACGTCACACCATCTGACCCCCCTCACCCACCCCTCTCCCCTTGACAGTGAGGGTCTGTAATAGAGATGGGGGAGATAGGGACCAGAGGGTCTTAAATGTGAGTGATGGCCGTATGACAGCTTAATCTCATAAACAACCAGCAGCAGGCCTGAATGTTATTGGTGAAGGGCTGTCCAGACGTGTGCAGCCAAATCACTCGATCACACGGACCAATCTTCCCCCTGCTCTAATGTGATTAGTGTGGATCTCCTCTGCCTGCTCCAGCCTTTTGTTGTTGCTAAGTGTAATTAGATGAAATGAGCATCAGTTGCGCACTGGTCAGGGATCTGTGGTGTGGAAGTCTCTGTCATTGAGAGAGTGGCTGCAAATGGGATCAGTCAGGTCCCCTTGAGCTGTGTGAAGCTAGAACACACACACACACACACTGTATAAACACATTCACAGACGCACACTCACACACATGCACACATAATGCTTTCACAGATGAAAGTGCTCTAAGCTCTATCTCACACTCACAGAGAGAATGAATGAAGGTGCATTTCATGTGTAATTGCTCTCGTAAATCTTGATTAAGACACACGTACGAGAGACTGCATGAGTGCGATCACACTGTCACGGTGATTTATTCCAGATATGTAACACAGTCTACTTTTAGGAATCCGTAATACATGCATCAGAGAATAAAGAACCCATCACTTTCCACAAGAAAGAGCATCCACCTGGGACACTTAATGTTGGTGTAAAGTTTTTCTTAGCATCTGAAGATGTGTAGCCACACAGGAAATGGCATAGCTGTTTGACCCCACCATATTTCCTCCCAACCAATACAACAGTGTGTCTCATTCCATGGACAACTGTAAAATATGCACTGTGTGATTCATAAGGTCACAGTCTGTTTTGATATCCATATTGAAACTGTGATGGGAGAACACTTTTTTGGGGGTGGGTTACACATCAGAACAACAGAGAATAAACACTCAGTTTGTTATTGTCAGCAGATCTGTCCTTTTGGAAAATGCAATGCAATACTGTGATGATAAACCTGAACGCAGATTTAACATGCATTAAAAAAATGTCATAGCTTTAATGCAAAGTAAACAATAAACCAGAATGGACTTCTTCCAGTTGGCAGTGCACTGACTGTGTGAATTTGATGCAACACGACTGCTTCATAAATATTTTGCCCAACAAAGTAAACTGCAGTTTCTCTCTTCCCCCAAAGTCGGGAAAACCACATCAATCAATGTCTTTGATTGTCAAACACACTGTAAAAGCTGAGGAGTTATTAGAAGGCACAGTGTACATTAGAAACATTTAACTTTTCAGAGGAAGTGTTTTAAGTGTGTAAAAGCACATCAGCAAACAGTGACCTTGACCAAGGGAGAACACACTGATTGGACTCTAGAATCCATTTTGTCAGAGAGATGTAGGACCTTCGTCCTCAGTGAATTTCATAAAAATACAAAAATATTGAAACATTTAAAAAGTTAGCATTTTTTATAAAGCTATGTCAAGTATATTCACGTCACCAACTAATTGATTAAAAAACACAGTTTTGCAATGAAGGTCTACAGTAGCCGCAGCAACACCCTGTAGGTTAGCACCATTGTGTAGCCGGAGGAAAGCTAGCTTCTGTCCTCCTCTGGGTACATTGACTTCAATACAAAACCTAGGACATCTACATTGTGCATGCTACAAGTCATTTTCCCAACAATTGTTTACAGACAAATTATTTAACTTATTATTCACCGTATCACAATTCCAGAGGGTCAGAAGTTAACTTACACTAAGTTGACTGTGCCTTTAAACAGCTTGGAAAATTCCAGAAAATTATGTCATGGCTTTAGAAGCTTCTGGTAGGCTAATTGACATAATTTCAGTCAATTGGAGGTGTACCTGTGAATGTATTTCAATGTCTACCTTGCCTCTTTGCTTGACATCATGGGAAAATCAAAGGAAATCAGCCAAGACCTCAGAAAAAAATTGTAGACCTCCACAAGTCTGGTCCATCCTTGGAAGCAATTTCCAAATGCCTGAAGGTACCACGTTCATCTGTACAAACAATAGTACGCAAGTATAAACACCACAGGACCACGCAGTCGTCATACCGCTCAGGAAGGAGACGCATTCTGACTCCTAGAGATGAACGTACTTTGTTGCGAAAAGTGCAAGTCCATCCCAGAACAACAGCAAAAGACCTTGTGAAGATGCTGGAGGAAACAGGTGCAAAAGTATCTATATCCACAGTAAAACGAGTCCTATATCAACATAACCTGAAAGGCCACTAAGCAAGAATGAAACCACTGCTCCAAAACCGCCATAAAAAAAACAGACTACGGTTTGCAACTGCACATGGGGACAAAGATCGTACTTTTTGGAGAAATGTCCTCTGGTCTAATGAAACAAAAATAGAACTGTTGTGCCATAATGACCATCGTTATGTTTGGAGGAAAAAGGGGGAGGCTTGCAAGCCGAATTAACACCATCCCAACCGTGAAGCACGGCATCATCATGGTGTGGGGGTGCTTTGCTGCAGGAGTGACAGGTGCACTTCACAAAATAGATGGCGTCATGAGGGAAGAAAATTTAGATGGATATATTGAAGAAACATCAAAACACATCAGTCAGGAAGTTAAAGCTTGGTCGTAAATGGTTCTTCTAAATGGATAATGACCCCAAGCATACTTCCAAAGTTGTGGCAAAATGGCTTAAGGACAACAAAGTCAAGGTATTGGAGTAGCTATCTCAAAGCCCTGACCTCAATCCCATAGAAAATATGTGGGCAGAACTGAAAAAGTGTGTGCGAGCAAGGAAAGGAGGCCTACAAACCTGACTCAGTTACACCTGCTCTGTCAGGAGGAATGGGCCAAAATTCACCCAACTTATTGTGGGAAGCTTGTGGAAGGCTACCCAAAATGTTTGGCCCAAGTTTAAATTGTTTAAGGCAATGCTACCAAATACTAATTGAGTGTATGTACACTTCTGACCCATTGGGAATGTGATGAAAGAAATAAAAGCTGAAATAAATCACTCTCTCTACTATTATTCCGACATTTCACATTCTTAAAATAAAGTGGTGATCCTAACTGACCTAAAACAGGGACTTGTTTACTAGGATTAAATGTCAGGAATTGTGAAAAACTGAGTTTAAATGTATTTGGCTAAGGTGTATGTAATCTTCCGACTTCAACTGTAATTTACAGACATCAATATCAACATAACCCAAAATATGCCTTGACTCCCAGCATTGGTTCTTCCACAATTGACATCCTCCCTTGAGCCATGCCCACACTGGGAACAGCCAACAGTGGCAGTACTGGCAGATGTAAATGTTCTTGTTTTTGATGAGCAGGAAGCCGTCCCGCTGTGTATGATGATATAATATTGCTGGGTCTATCTTTAACACTAAACCCAACTTCCAAAAGTATAGCCTACATTATCTTCTATGATTCACATTTGGGTATAGAGAATCGAACTACTCATGGGGATGTCTCTTGGGATCAAATATGACTAATTCCAGATTCATTTATCAGTGGATAACATTGGACCAGCTGTTAAATCAAGTGGTCATTTGATTGTTAAAACTGTCCAGCAACACACAGCTTGCCAGCTGCATGGTAAAATGTGTCTTCTCACTCACTCTAAAATAGCCTCCAGCGATGTTTCGGGGTAAACCGAAAACACAAGCTGAACTTAATGACCTGCCACTGGCATTAAACAAAGCCTGTGTGTCCATGTATGCTGATGATTCAACCATATATGTGTCAGCAAACACAGGTAATGAAGTCACATAAACTCTTAACAAGGAGTTGCAGTCGGTTTTGAAATGGGTGGTCAGTAATAAACTGGTCCTGAACATCTCTAAAACTAAGAGAACTGTAGTTGGTACAAATCATTCCCTAAGCTCTAGACCTCAGCTGAATCTGGTAATGAATGGTGTGGCTGTTGAGAAGACTAAATTATTTGGTGTTACCTTAGATTGTAAACCTTAGATGGTCAAAACATATATATTCAATGGTTGTAAAAATGGGGAGAGGTCTGTCCATAATAAAGAAATGCTCTGCTTTTTTGACACAACACTCCAAAAAGCAAGTCCTTCAGGCTCTAGTTTTGTCTTATTTTGATCACATGAATGGACAAAAGTTAAGTGCTGCAAAGAAAGACCTAGTTAACCTGTTTGGGCTGCAGGGGCAGTATTGAGTAGCCGGATAAAAGGTGCCCATTTCAAACGGCCTCGTACTCAATTCTTGCTCGTACAATATGCATATTATTATTACTATTGGATATAAAACACTCTCTAGTTTCTAAAACCGTTTGAATTATATCTGTGAGTAAAACAGAACTCATTTTGCAGCAAACTTCCTGACAGGAAGTGGAAAATTTGAAATCGATGCTCTGTTCTAGGGCCTGCCTATAAAGGTCCTTGATATTTATTAGAATACATGCACTTCATACATCTTCCACTAGATGTCGACAGGCAGTGAGAGAAGAAATGGAGTGTATAACTTGATCTGAGGTCGAATAAATGCTCTTTGTATGACGTGTCACCAGTTTCCTGTTTTCTGGAGAGTGCGTGAAGGGACCTGGTTTTGCCTTCTGTACAGCTGTCGTTATAGACGACTAATATCTCCGGCTTTGATTTTATTTGATACATGTGACAATATCATCGTAAAGTATTTTTTTCAATATAGTTTTATTAGATTATTGAATTTTTTTCGGAACGTTAGGCGTGTTGCGTTGTCTGCATTTGTTCACGAAGGAGAGCTTAGCGCCACTTTTCTAGCTTTCCGTGCTAATTGACTGGAGAAGAGGACATTCTAAATCCAAACAACGATTGTTCCCGACAAAGGACCCCTTGTACAACATTCTGATGAAAGATCATCAAAAGTAGGACCCATTTTATGATGTTATTTCATATATCTGTCGAACATGTTGTACTGTAGTTTGCGGCCAGGTTTTGGGCACACTCTCGCCATAACGTAAACTGCATATCGTAATGAAGTCATTTTTAGAATTCTAACATGGCGATTGCATTAAGAACTAGTGTATCTATCATTTCCTATACAACATGTATTTTTTTTAGTTATGTTTATGAATAGTTATTTGGTCAGAATATGTGAGTGTCAGAAAAATATCCGTACGTTGTGGGAAAAATATGCTACGTTAGCACAATGTATAACCACTGATTTCAGCTCTAAATATGCACATTTTCGAACAAAACATAAGTGTATGTATAACCTGATGTTATAGGACTGTCATCTGATGAAGCTTATCAAGGTTAGTCAAAAATTATATATCTTTTGCTGGTTTGTTACGATCGCTAACTTTTGCTGCTGGGGAATGGCTTGTGTTTCTGGCTATTGTGGTAAGCTAATATAATTCTATATTGTGTTTTCGCTGTAAAACACTTAAGAAATCGGAAATAATATACAGCGAAAACACAATATAGCATTATATTAGCTTACTACAATAGCCTACCACACTACCGCATTCATTCATCAAGGCACGTTAGCGATAGCAATAGGCACGTTAGCGATAGCGAATAAACCAGCAAAAGATATATAATTTTTGACTAACCTTGATAAGCTTCATCAGATGACAGTCCTATAACATCAGGTTATACATACACTTATGTTTTGTTCGAAAATTTGCATATTTAGAGCTGAAATCAGTGGTTATACATTGTGCTAACGTAGCATTTCCCACAACGTCCGGATATTTTTCGGACACTTTTTCTGACACACATATTCTGACCAAATAACTATTCATAAACATAACAAAAAAATACATGTTGTATAGGAAATGATAGATACACTAGTTCTTAATGCAATCGCTGTGTTAGAATTATAAAAATAACTTCATTACGATATGCAGTTTACGTTATGGCGAGAGCGTGCCCAAAACCTGGCAGCAAACTACTAGTTCACATGTACGACAGATATATGAAATAACATCATAAAATGGGTCCTACTTTTGCTGATCTTTCATCAGAACGTTGTACAAGGGGTCCATTGTCGGGGACAATCGTTGTTTGGATTTAGAATGTCCTCTTCTCCAGTCAATTAGCACGGAAAGCTAGCAAAGTGGAGCAAAGCTCTCCTTCCTGAACATACGCAGACAAAGCAACACGCCTAACATCCCGAAAAAATTTCAATAATCTAATAATACTATATTGAAAAAACATACTTTACGATGATATTGTCACATGTATCAAATAAAATCAAAGCCGGAGATATTAGTCGTCTATAACGACAGCTGTACAGAAGGCAAAACCAGGTCTCTTCACGCGCTCTCCAGAAAACAGGAAACTGGTGACACGTCATACAAAGAGCTTTTATTCGACCCCAGATCAAGTTATACACTCCATTTCTTCTCTCACTGCCTGTCGACATCTAGTGGAAGACGTATGAAGTGCATGTATACTGATATATATCAAGGACATTTATAGGCAGGCCCTAGAACAGAGCATCGATTTCAGATTTTCCACTTCCTGTCAGGAAGTTTGCTACAAAATTAGTTCTGTTTTACTCACAGATATAATTCAAACGGTTTTAGAAACTAGAGAGTGTTTTCTATCCAATAGTAATAATAATATGCATATTGTACGAGCAAGAATTGAGTACGAGGCCGCTTGAAATGGGCACCTTTTATCCGGCTACTCAATACTGCCCCTGCAGCCCAAACAGGTTAAAGTTCTGTTTTATGTAATATTTCAACATTTTTGTTAACCGGAAGAGTAGCTGCTGCTTTCGCAACAGCTTATGGGGATCCTAATAAAATACCAAAATGATCTCCTTGTAAGAAAGTTGTCACGTTCTGACCTTAGTTCCTTTTTTATGTCTTTGTTAGGTTGGTCAGGGCGTGAGTTGGGGTGGGTAGTCTATGTTCTTTTTTCTATGTTATTGTATTTCTGTGTTTGGCCTGGAATGGTTCTCAATCAGAGGCAGCTGTCAAACATTGTCTCTGATTGAGAATCATACTTAGGTAGCCTGTTTTCCCCATTTTGGTGGTGGGTGTTTATTTTCTGTGTAGTGTCTGTTCACCTTGCATAACTGTTTCGTTTTCTCATCGTTGTTATTTTGTGTAGTGTTCAGTTTTAAATTAAAATATGACAAACACTTACCACGCTGCATTTTGGTCCTCTTCTCCTTCACCAGACGAGAAACGTTACAGAAACACCCACCAACAAAGGACCAAGCAGTGTGGGAACATGGACTCCTGGACATGGAAGGAAACTTTGGACTGCAAGGGACCCTGGGCACAGCCGGGGGAGTATCGCCGTCCGAAAGAGGAGCTGGAGGCAGCTAGAGCGGCGCGGCGCCACTACGAGGAATTGGCGCGAGGTAACGGGCACGAAAGGCAGCACCAGAATTTTTTTTGGGGGGGGGGGGGGGCACACGGGTGGATTGGCGGACTCAGGTAGGAGACCTGAGCCAACTCTCCGTGCTTACTGTGGCGAGAAAGTGACTGGGCAGGCACTGTGTTATGCGGAGAAGCGCAAGGTGTCCCCAGTGCGCACGCATAGCCCAGTGTGCTACATCGCAGCTCCTCGAATCGGCCGGGCTAGAGTGGGAATCGAGCCAGGAGGGATGATGCCGGCTCAGCGCATCTGGTCTCCAGTGCGTCTCCTCGGCCCGGGGTATACTGCACCAGCCCTACGCACAGTGTCTCCAGTTCGCCAACACAACCCAGTGCGGCCTGTTCCAACTCCCCGCACTTGCCGGGCTACAGGGGGGATCCAGCCAGGACGAGTGGTGCTTGCTCTGCGCTCGAGACCGCCAGTGCGCCTCCACGGTCCAGTGCATCCGGTGCCTCGGCCAAGGACAAGGCCTCCTGCATGTCTCCCCAGCCTGGTGAGTTCTGTGCCTGTGCTAAGCACTAACCCTCCTGCATGTCTCCCCAGCCTGGTGAGTCCTGTGCCTTCTCCCAGAGCCAGGCCTGTGTGTCTCTCCATTCCAGTGATAATCCATGGCACGAAGCCTCCAGTGATGATCCATGGCAAGAAGCCTCCAGTGATAATCCATGGCACGAAGCCTCCAGTGATGATCCATGGCACGAAGCCTCCAGTGATGATCCATGGCACGAAGCCTCCAGTGGTGATCCATAGCAAGAAGCCTCCAGGGATAATCCATGGCAAGAAGCCTCCAGTGATGATCCATGGCAAGAAGCCTCCAGTGATAATCCATGGCACGAAGCCTCCAGTGATGATCCATGGCACGAAGCCTCCATTTGTTGATCCATGGCACGAAGCCTCCAGTGATGATCCATGGCACGAAGTCTCCTGTGAGGATCCATGGCACGAAGCCTCCTGTGAGGATCCATGCCACGAAGCCTCCTGTGAGGATCCATGCCACGAAGCCTCCGGTGAGGATCCATGGCACGAGGCCTCCAGTGATAATCCATGGCAAGAAGCCTCCAGTGATAATCCATGGCAAGAAGCCTCCAGTGATAATCCATGGCAAGAAGCCTCCAGTGATAATCCATGGCACGAAGCCTCCAGTGATGATACATGGCACGAAGCCTCCAGTGGTGATCCATGGCACGAAGCCTCCAGTGGTGATCCATGGCACGAAGCCTCCAATGAGGATCCATGCCACGAAGCCTCCGGTCAGGATCCATGGCACGAGGCCTCCAACGAGGGACGTCAGTCCGGAGCCTCCAGCAACGCCTTCTAGTCCGGAGCCTCCAGCGACACCCTCTAGTCCGGAGCATCCAGCGACGCCCTCTAGTCCGGAGCCTCAAGCAACGCCCTCTAGTCCGGAGCCTCCAGCGACGCCCTCTAGTCCGGAGCCTCCAGCGTCACCCTCCGGTCCGGAGCAGCCAAAGTCTCCCTCCTGTCCGGAGCAGAGAGAGCCACCCGTCTGTCCTGAGCTGCCAGAGCCGCCCGTCTGTCAGGAGCTGCCAGAGCCGCCCGTCTGTCAGGAGCTGCCAGAGCCGCCCGTCTGTCAGTAGCTGCCAGAGCCGCCCTTCAGTCAGTCAGGAGCTGCCAGAGCCGCCCGTCAGTTAGGAGCTGCCAGAGCCGCCCTTCACTACGGTGCTGCCGGAGTCTCCCGCCTGTCCGGCGCTGCCGGAGTCTCCCATCTATTCGGGGCCCGCTGCAAGGGTCCCCAGTCCGAGGTAGGCGGCGAGGGTCGCCGCTCCAAAGGCGCCACTTAAGTGGGCAAAGACTATGGTGGAGTGGGGTCCATGTCCCGCGCCAGAGCAGCCACCGCGGACAGACGCCCACCCAGACCCTCCCCTATAGGTTCAGGTTTTGCGGCCGGAGTCCGCACCTTTGGGGGGGGGGGGGGGGGGGGGGTACTGTCACGTTCTGACCTTAGTTCGTTTTTTATGTCTTTGTGTTAGGTTGGTCAGGGCGTGAGTTGGGGTTGGTAGTCTATGTTCTTTTTTCTATGTTATTGTATTTCTGTGTTTGGCCTGGTATGGTTCTCAGTCAGAGGCAGCTGTCGATCATTGTCTCTGATTGAGAATCATACTTAGGTAGCCTGTTTTCCCCATTTTGGTGGTGGGTGTTAAATTTCTGTGTAGTGTCTGTTCACCTTGCATAACTGTTTCGTTTTCTCATCGTTGTTATTTTGTGTAGTGTTCAGTTTTAAATTAAAATATGACGAACACTTACCACGCTGCATTTTGGTCCTCTTCTCCTTCACCAGACCAGAATCGTTACAAAAGTACACAAATTATAACTCCTCAGACACTGATATGTTACATGAATTCCTCAACAAACAGCTGTGCCCGATTAGCATATTTATGATCTCCATGTTATTATTGTTTGGTCAGCCCCCCATGTGGATAACCTGATTTAAATCTATTTTCATGCTGGGGAAAGCAGAGGAGCACTAAGCTGCTAATAACATTGGCTGCACTTTGGAATTTGATGACACTTGGTTAAGCAACCAACTTGTCAAAACAGATAGGCTTCCTCTTAATCTCCTATTTTCACCCTCCAAAGACAGAAATTGTAATAGGTAAAATTCTTAAAAATCCACACAAATAGGCTTTTTCCTTCCAAATCCAATTCAGGATTTTCCAATTTCCACTTTTAAGTAAACACCTGTTTCCAGTGAAATCCCCAGGGGTATTGCACACCATTTACAACACTAACAAGCCCAAAATTACACTGGCGACTAGGAACCGCTTTGCAAGATTGAATCAACGGAATTGCTCAACCATTTTCCTCAACCATTTTGCAAGGTAACAACCAAGGACACTGTGGCTATCTGGCATACTGTAGCTGTGTTCGGTGGTGGCACTGTATACAAATCTGATCTGTACAGACTAGTCCTGTACCAAGGGTACTAAGGCTATCCTGTGTCCTTGACCCAAGGACCTCCCTTTAGGGCGGCAGATAGCGTAGCGGTTAGAGAATCAAGCCAGTTACCGGAGGGTTGCCAGTTTGAATCCTGGGTCTGACAGACAACATCTGGGGGGGAAGTGAGCTGCTAACCACAAGGTTGCTGGTATCAAATCCTAGATGCCATTCCCTGCTTGAGCAAGGTACTTAACTCCCCTTAAAAACAGTTCCCTAGATGCCCACTGTCATGATATAGTGAGTTTGGTTGTGCTGCCCAATATTGCAGTGCAAGCAGGGAGTATATATTGTACAGTGCCTTCAGAAAGTATTCACACACCTTTACTTTTTCCACATTTTGTTGTGTTACAGCCTGAATTTAAAATGGTTTAAACTGAGATGTGTCACTGGCCTACATGCAATATCCCAAAATGTCAAAGTGGAATTATGTTTCTAGACATTTTTACAAATTTATACAAATATGAAAAGCTGAAATGTCTTGAGTCAATAATATTCAACCCCTTCGCTATGGAAAGAATTTAAGAAACAAATGAAATACGCTTATATGTGTATTAAAGTAGAGAAAGGTTTTTAACTACAAAGTTGTTGGATGCATTTGCTGTTTGTTTTAGTTGTGTTTCAGATTATTCTGTGCCCAATATAAATGAATGGTAAATAATGTATTGTGTCATTTTGGAATCACTTTTATTGTAAATAAGAATAGAATATTCACTTCTACATTAATGTGGATGCTACCATGATTTTGCATAATCCTGAATAATGATGAGTGAGAAAGTTACAGAGGCATAAACAGATATCATACCCCCTAAAAAATACTAACCTCCCCTGTTATTGTAATGGTGAGAGGTTAGCATGTCTTGGGGGTATGATATTTATGCCTCTGTACACCCTCAGATTAAAGCTGACAGTCTGCACTTTAAACTCATAGTCATTGTAATTTCTCAAATCCAAAGTGCTGGAGTACAGAGCCAAAACAAGAGAAATTGTGTCATTGTCCCAATACATTTGGAGCTCACTGTATATCGCTGTATATTAACAACCTAATGTATTTATGGGCAGTCAATTATTCTAACTTATTTTAAAACAATTCTCAGAACAGTCTAATATAATGGGCAGTTGGTTCGTCAATAAACTTTGTGAAGGAAAATAAGTTCCCTCTGCAGTCCATTTGAATATTAAGAACAGATGCTGAGATGGTTCTCCTCTGGTATTGAGATACTATTTGTGAGGTGTTGCATAAGCCATTATGTAATCAAATGATTTGTTTGTTTATAGTTTAAAAAAATATATAATTCAATGACTAAGCCTTACAAATAGAGCAGAGCTCTCTGTATTGTTCTACCTACAATGATGTTCTGCCTGCTGTATTAATTTGTGTAACTGCTCAATTAAAACCGCTGAACCCTCTGTCCTCTGTGTTATATTAGGATCCAGCCCAAACAGACGCCTCTGTTTGGAGAGTTGAAAAAATAAAAAGGCAGAACGGGCAAATAGTCTTCAACTCAGAGAATTGGGAATCCACAATAAACTCATTGGGCAAATACAGCTCTAGTGGAACTCTGAATTAGTTAGCTGGGAACAGACGTCTTAGTTAGCTAGGAACCGACGTGTTAAAACCTCTTTGGGCTGCAGGGGCAGTATTGAATAGCCTGGATAAAAGGTGCCCATTTCAAACAGCCTCGTACTGAATTCTTGCTCGTGCAATATGCATATTATTATTACTATTGGATAGAAAACACTCTCTAGTTTCTAAAACCGTTTGAATTATATCTGTGAGTAAAACATAACTCATTTTGCAGCAAACTTCCTGACAGGAAGTGGAAAATCTGAAATCGATGCTCTGTTCTAGGGCCTGCCTATAAATGTCCTTGATATTTATTAGTATACATGCACTGCATACGTCTTCCACTAGATGTCGACAGGCAGTGAGAGAAGAAATTGAGTGTATAACTTGATCTGGGGTCGAATAAAAGCTCTTGGCATGACGTGTCACCAGTTTCCTGTTTTCTGGAGAGCGCGAGAAGGGACCTGGTATTGCCTTCTGAAAAGCTGTCGTTATAGACGACTAATATCTCCGGCTTTGATTTTATTTGATACATGTGACAATATAATCGTAAAGTATTTTTTTTCAATATAGTTTTATTAGATTATTGAATTTTTTTCGGGACGTTAGGCTTCGCGCCACTTTGCTAGCTTTCCGTGCTAATTGACTGGAGAAGAGGACATTCTAAATCCAAACAACGATTGTTCTGGACAGAGGACCCCTTGTACAACATTCTGATGAAAGATCGTCAAAAGTAGGACCCATTTGATGATGCTATTTCATATATCTGTCGAACATGTGAACTAGTAGTTTGCTGCCAGGTTTTGGGCACGCTCTCGCCATAACGTAAACTGCATATCGTAATGAAGTCATTTTTAGAATTCTAACACGGCGATTGCATTAAGAACTAGTGTATCTATCATTTCCTATACAACATGTATTTTTTAGTAATGTTTATGAATAGTTATTTGGTCAGAATATGTGAGTGTCAGAAAAATATCCGTACGTTGTGGGAAAAATATGCTACGTTAGCACAATGTATAACCACTGATTTCAGCTCTAAATATGCACATTTTTGAACAAAACATAAGTGTATGTATGACCTGATGAAGCTTATCAAGGTTAGTCAAAAATTATATATCTTTTGCTGGTTTGTTACGATCGCTAACTTTTGCTGCTGGTAAATGGCTTGTGTTTCTGGCTATTGTCGTAAGCTAATATAATGCTATATTGTGTTTTCGCTGTAAAACACTTAAGAAATCGGAAATATTGGCTGGAATCACAAGATGCCTGTCTTTCATTTGCTGTACACCATGTATTTTTCAGAAATGTTTTATGATGAGTATTTAGGTATTTGACGTTGGTGTCTGTAATTACTCTGGCTGCTTCGGTGCTATTTCTGACGGTAGCTGTGATGGTAGCTGCAATGTAAAACTGATTTATACCTCAAATATGCACATTTTTCGAACTAAACATAGATTTATCGAATTACATGTTATAAGACTGTAATCTGATGAAGTTGTTTCTTGGTTAGTTTGGTTGGTTCTTGGTTAGTTAGGTTGGTTTTGTGCATGCTACCTGTGCTGTGAAAAATGTCTGTCCATTTTTGTATTTGGTGGTGAGCTAACATAAATATACGTGGTGTTTTTGCTGTAAAACATTTAAAAAATCGGACATGTTGGCTGGATTCACAAGATGTTTATCTTTCAAATGATGTATTGGACTTGTTAATGTGTGAAAGTTAAATATTTCTAAAAAATATATTTTGAATTTCGCGCCCTGCACTTGAAGTGGCTGTTGTCATATTGTGCCCGGCTTCGGGCTTGCAGCCCAAAGAAGTTAATTAGGACCAGATGTGTTAGTTAGCTAGGAATAGACGTGTTAGTTAGGAACATAAATGTTAGCTAGGAACAGACGTGTTAGCTAAGAACCAACGTGTTAATTAGGAACAGACGTGTTAGTTAGGAACAGATGTGTTAGCTAGGAACAGACATGTTAGTTAGCTAGGAACAGATGTCTTAGCTAGCTAGGAACAGAGGTGTTAGTTAGCAACGAACATACGTGTGTCTACAAGAGTGCTGAGTTTGTCGAAACGTGAGTAGACACAGAGAGAGAAATCCCTGCTTCTTTATCTTGTGTTCTTTCTTACACGCTCTGCAGAGGGTCGGAAAAATGTGTGTTGATGGAGGAGGGAGTTTTGGTATTCCAAGCAGGAAGCCTTCCAGCCAAGGCTCAGAGCTCAGCAGCCAGTCAATGCACAGTGATGCATTTCCAGAAAAACATCTGTTATAGTGATACATCTCACTGTGACCCCAACCGGTGAACAACAGCGCAACCCCTGCACCCCACCTCCCCTTCCTCCGTCGCTCATTCCTTCACCCAATCACAGTCAAGCCCACGGCCAGTAGAGACTTCATAATGGCCAATATTAGAGGCATCACTCTCAGAGCCAGAGACAAGGGGATTTACCAGGTCAGACGTCTGTTTTAAGTAACATATTGACTCTGTGAGGCAGAACTACAGTACAGAACCCACAGCCAATAATAAGATGAGTCACCTTGGTGGGGCTGTGCTGCTAAAGTGAACAGCAGGCACCATGTTTGGTTGCTGCGTCTCTGCATCAAATAATTTGTATTTGTATTTATTATAGATCTCCATTAGCTGCTGCCTGGGCAGCGGCTTCTCTTCCTGGGGTCCAGCAAAATTAAAGCCGTTAATACAATTAAAAACATTACATTACGTTGTGTGCCCTCAAGCCACTACTCTCCTATCACATGGACTATATACACAAAAGTACATGTGCACCCCTTCAAATTAGTGTATTCGGCTATTTCAGCCACTCCCGATGCTGACAGGTGCATAAAATTATTCACACATGCAATTCCAGTGAAGGGAAATCTTAACACTACAGTGTACAATGACATTCTAGACAATTCTGAGCTTCCAACTTTGTGACAACAGTTTGGGGAAGGCCCTTTCCTGTTTCAGTATGACAATGCCCCTGTGCACAAAGCGAGGTCCATACAGATCGGTGTGGAAGAACTTGACTGGTCTTCACAGAGCCCTGACCTCAACCCCATCGAACACCTTTGGGATGAATTGGAATGCCAACTCCGAGCCAGGCCTAATCGCCCAAAGTCAGTTCCCAACCTCACTAATGCTCTTGTGGCTGAATGGAAGCAAGTCCCTGCAGCAATGTTCCAACATCTAGTGGAAAGCCTTTCCAGAAGATCGGAGGCTGTTATTGCAGCAAAGGGGCGACCAACTCCATATTAATGTCCATGATTTTGGAATGAGATGTTCGACGAGCAGGTGTCCACATACCTTTGGTCATGTAGTGTATCTACAACACAAAATCCATATGTACATGTGTGTATAGTGCATATGTTATCATGTGTGTGTATGCATGTGTCTGTGTCTGTGTCTCTTCACAATCCCCGCTGTTACATAAGTTGTATTTTTATCTGTTTTTAAAATTAGATTTTACTGCTTGCATGAGTTACTTGACGTGGAATAAAGTTCCATGTAGTCATTGCTCTACGTCGTACTGTGCACCATAGTCTGTTGATTGGAGACCCAAAGGTAGTACAAGTCAGTATGGATCCATCATTACTTAGTGTACTGCCTGAAGAAGAACAACTAGAGTTAAAATGGGTTGAAGTCTCAGTGTGCAGTGACATAGTCCCTGCTGTTATCCTGGTCTTGGGCTCTTTCATAAGGTAGCTAAGAAAGTACCCAAAGATGTACACTACACTAAATCCAGATTGTATTTGCATAATTGCTAAGACAACCTTGTAGCATACTGAACAGCCTCACTCTTTTTGACTTACCCATAAACAAGGGTATCATTAAACAGGTAAGGGGTTCACCAAAGCTTACCTAGCTTTGATGATAGCTCAAGTCAAGGGCAATGGCAATTTGCAGATGAAAATTACAGAACGATTCGCCAACGTGAATCATCCCTACCTCTTTTAATTGCCCCAGAGGACAGGCAGGGAAATATGATTATGTGTCATATTGTGCCCTTCAGTCACTTTTAATTGGAACCCTCCATTTTGAAGTTGTCCAATTTATTATTGTTTTGTGTTTTGATACAAAACATAGCCATCTACAAAACAAACAAGGACATCTACAAAACATAGCACTGAATTTGAAGAAGAGGACAATGTTCTGATCATTGTCTGATTGCTCCCAACCCATAGGAATCCCCAGTTGACTACTTTACAATGGGGGAATCCCTCAATGGCAATGTGGCAATGTCCATGCTAAAATGTGTAACATAGAGGTTGAGTCCTCTATCCATTTCTATGAGCTACGCCTTCCACTGAGCAGGTTAACGTTTTTCGTCATAAATCTTGTTCTGGAGGCAGCTCTGCAAAGTGGTCACTAGCTGGCACAGCCACAAATTAATCAAATCTGATTTTAAACCTAAACCTAGCCTTAACCCTAACCTTAACCACACTTCTAACCCTTACCTTAAATCAAGACCAAAAAGCACATTTTTGTTTTCATGAATTACAATATAGCCAATTTTGATTTTGCATCTAGCCTGTCTACGGCTAAATCACTTAGTTCTATCTCCAGGACAAGACTCACGACAATAAAGGCCAATCTGCTTCTTCTGAGAGAAGGAATAGGAAGCATAACAGTCTGTATGTTTCCAAGTGTGTGGTTGTGAGAGAGCAAGGTGAACAGGAAACACAGTCAGTAGTTCCACAGGGGCTCAAATGGATACATCCCACAAGGCTGGATAATGGCTGTAATTATCTTAAAGGTATTATTATTTTGGACTGTACATTGCCAGTTGCACTGGGTGGCATTTTTGTACATTATACTGTAACTCGTTAATCAATATTTGTGCGACTTTGTAGCCCTAAAGGAAATGGCACTATATGGTAGATGCGGAGGAGGATAGAAATAGTGTTCGTGAAAGATGGATAGAGGGGTAAATCAGCACACAATATGTTGCATCTAGCCTGGTTATCGTCTCTGTTCAGCTACTACGTTCGACTCCTTGCCACTCCTGTCAAATGGCAAAGAGACTGGCCTTTCAGCAATCTTCAAATATGAACATTCTTTTATTAATGAATTTCATCCTGATTTGATAACCCTCACAGCTATCATCCAATCACAATGTTTACGCAAATTAGACTGATAGGAAAATGTTCTAACTTAATTCATTAATTTGATTGGAAACAGTCTAACATTCGGCATTCTGACATTCTGACATTGTCACGCCCTGATCTGTTTCACCTGTCCTTGTGCTTGTCTCCACCCCCCTCCCGGTGTCGCCCATCTGGTCATCCCCAAAGCAACACTTCCTTTGGCCGCCTTTCCTTCCAATTCTCTGCTGCCAATGACTGGAACGAATTGCAGTCTTATATCTCCCTCTCTAACTTTAAGCATCAGTTGTCAGAGCAGCTTACTGTACCTGTACACAGCCAATCTGTAAATAGCAAATAAACTACCTCATCCCCATATTATTACTTACCCTCTTGCTCTTTTGCACCCCATTATCTCTACTTGCACATCATAATCTGCACTATCACTCCAGAATTAATGCTAAATTGTAATTACTTTGCCTCTATGGCCTATTTAGTGCCTAGCTCCCTACTCTTCTACATTTGCACACACTGTACATAGATTAAAACATATATATTATATTGTGTTATTGACTGTACTTTTGTTTATGTGTAACTCTGGGTTGTTGTTTTGTCGCACTGCTTTGCTTTATCTTGGCCAGGTCACAGTTGTAAATGAGAACTTGTTCTCAACTGGCCTACCTGGTTAAATAAAGATGAAATAAAAAATAAATAAAACATCTTCCCCACTTATCCCCTGGCTATTTACACCTGTGTTTTCTGTCTGTCTGTGCCAGTTTTTCTTGTTTGTTAGAGCCTACCAGCATTTTGTGTCTCAGCTCCTGCTTTTCTCGCCCTCCTAGTTTTGATGCATGCCTGTCCTGACTCTGAGCCCATCTGCCTGACCACTCCGCCTGTCCCTGAGCCTGCCTGCCGTCCTGTACCTTTGCCACTACTCTGGATTATCGACACCTGCCTGCCTTGACCTGTCGTTTGCCTGTCCCTCTTGTTACAATAAACACGGTTACTTCTACACAGTCTGCACTTGAGTCTTACCTGAAACCTGATAGACCTAGTACATTTCATTGTAAACATAAACATTGGGCGCGAGGAAACAGAGGAATCCCGTTTCTCTATGTCCATTCAGAAAATTTCCTGAAAAAGCATGTCTGGATGAATTGGAATGCCAACTGCGAGCCAGGCCTAATCGCCCAACATCAGTGCCCGACCTCACTAATGCTCTTGTGGCAGAATGGAAGCAAGTCCCGGCAGCAATTTTCCAACATCTAGTGGAAAGCCTTTCCAGAAGAGTGGAGGCTGTTATATCAGCAAAAGGGGGACAAACGCCATATTAATGTCCATGATTTTGCAATGAGATGTTCAATGAGCAGGTGTCCACATAGATTTTGTGTTGTAGATACACTACATGACAAAAGGTATGTGTACATGTGTGTCTGTGCCCGTGTGTGTGTCTCTTCACAGTCCCCGCTGTTCCATAAGGTGTATTTTTATGTTTTTAAAATCAGTTTTTACTGCTTGCATGAGTTACTTGAAGTGGAATAGAGTCCCTCATCAATTAACTCCATCTCCTAATATGAGAAAGGAGACAAATATAACTAAAATGCTTATAATAAAATTGTAAATAAGTCATGATGATCCGCATATACTTTCTTCAGAAAGTATTCATACCCCTACTCCTTTTTCCACATTTTGTTGTGTTACAGCTTGCATTTAAAATTGATTAAATTGGGATTTTGTCACCGGCATACACACAATACATTATAATGTCAAAGTGGAATTATGTTTTCGGAATTTTTGGGAAATTATTAAAGCTGAAATGTTTTGAGTCAATAAGTATTCAAGAACTTTGTTATGGCAAGCCTGAATAAGTTCAGGAGTAAAAATGTGCATAATAAGTCACATAATAAGTTGTGTGGCCTCACTCTGTCTGCAATAATAGTGTTTAACATGACTTTTGAATGACTACCTCATCTTTGTACCCCACACATACAATTATCTTTAAGGTCCCTCAGTCGAGCAGCAAATTTCAAACATAGATTCAACCACAAAGACCACAGAGTTTTTCAATGCCTCGCAAAGAAGGGCACCTACTAGATAAGGTATATTAGAATATATGAAACATTTTAAAAAAGTAGACATTGAATACCACTTTGAACATGGGGAAGTTACACATTACCGAGTACCACTGTCCATATTTTCATGCATAGTGTTGGCTGCATCAATTTATGGGTATGCTTGAAATCGTTAAGGACTGGGGAGGTGTTCAGGGTTAAAAAGAAACGGAATGGAGCTAAGCACAGGCAAAATCCTAGAGGAAAACCTTCTTCAGTCAGATTTTCACCATATACTGAAAGATTAATTCACCTTTCAGCAGGACAATAACCTAAAAAACAAGGCCAAATATACACTGGAGTTGCTTAACAAGACGACATTGAATGTTCCTGAGTGGCCTAATTACAGTTTTTTAAATCAGCTTAAAAATCTATGGCAAGACTTGAAAATGGATGTCTAGCAATGATCAACAACCAACTTGACAGAGCTTGAAGAATTTGTAAATGTGTAAATATTGTACAATCCAGGTGTGCAAAGCTCTTAGAGACTTACCCAGAAATACTCACATGTCTAACTTTGCTCCCGAGTGGCACAGCAGTCTAAGGTACTGCATCTCAGTGCTTGAGGTGTCACTACAGACACCCTGGTGCGAATTCAGGCTGTATCACAACCGGCTGTGATTAGGAGTCTCATAGGGCGGCGCACAATTGGTCCATCGTCGTCTGGTGTAGGCCGTCATTGTAAATAAGAAAACTCCACATGTGAAAGTAACATTGCAAGTTCACATGTGATGATGAAATAGTGTTATTCTCCTCAAATATGAAAAGGTGGTGTTAATATGTAGCAGTATCAATGTTCCACATATGCAATTGCAAATTGTGTAATGTCATTCTGTAAAAAGGTAACTCAGTCTACCTGAGTTGAATAATTATTTCTTATTTCTGTACCATTCATTCAGAGTGTTACTGCTGCTGGTACACGCCGCTCTTCTTCATAGGTTGGAAGAAGCCCAGTGAAAATAATAGAGAAACTTGAGCTCTTTGTCTGCTTAGTTTATCCTTTTTAACATGTGAAAATTAGTGCTGTCAGAGTTAATCAGTTAACTCAAGTATTTTTTCTTAAAAATATACTGAAAACATCCAAAATACATAATCAATACAGCCAATAACAACGATGCAATGTCGAAACAAGTTCAATTTGAAGTTAAAGAAAGTGAGTTTATCAATTTACCTGATTTTTCTACACGTTACTTCGGGCAACATCAAACCTGCAATATTATTTTAGTATTACATTTTTTTCAATTACTTCTCAATCTGAGCAAATTATGAGTTTTGAGATTAATTGGGATTAATAATGGCTAATCCTGCCATAAACTCGGAATATATGAATGTTTTTTCCAACTATCAAGCAGCAACCGCGCTGTAAATCCGGCTGCATATTGAACATTGTGATTGCTTAAAGGCCAGGATAATTTTAGCTAAAAAGACTGGTACCCAGACTATGTTGCATCCAAATGTAGCCTATCATTTCAGTTGGGATGCAACAGCTCTCAAAGTGGTGAAGGCCAGAAACAGAAATTGCTACCAGCTTTTATGGCTTTGTTCGCTGTGAATCGAGCACGTCACTGGATTTAAAAAAAGATTCCCATGGTCTGCATTGCAGTGCATACACTTTCTCCCTCAATATATTAGTGAGACAGGTGGGTGGGCGAGGTTTATCAAAAATCTCCACCATGCAAACAGGTGTGGGTGGAGGAGCACGGGTCAAGTATAGGATCTCTGCCACCATGGGAGCTCGGAAACACGCAACAGCCACAATACACACACACATACACAGAAATACTGACCATGCAAATGCGCATGCATGTGCTGTTCACATGCACACAGATGTACAATACAGACACACGCAAACACACCACTAGAGTTCTAAATGAACAGGTTGGAACATCCTCATCACTGAGCAGGAAAGCAATTTCTTTCTCTCTTTTTATTTTTTTCTCTCTCTCTCTGTCTCTACGACTCTCTGTCTGTCTGTCTCTGTTCAATTTCAATTTAAGGGCTTTATTGGCATGGGAAACGTATGTTAACATTGCCAAAGCAAGTGAAGTAGATAATAAACAAAAGTGAAATAAACAATACAAATGTAACGGTCGTCCTCCTCATCTTCGGATGAAGAGGAGGAGTAGGGATTGGACCAAAGCGCAGCGTGATGGTTTGACATAACGAAGTTTAATAAAGTAAAGACGAAAACCGAAAACACTTCAACAAACTACAAAATAACAAAAACGACGTAGACAGACCTGAACATGGAACTTACATAAATACACGAAGAACTCAGGAACAGGAACAGACTACATACACGGAAGACAACCACCCACAAACAAACATTGTGAACAGCCTACCTATATATGGTTCTCAATCAGAGGAAAAGTCAAACACCTGTCTCTGATTGAGAACCATATAAGGCTAATTACAAATGACCTAAACATAGAAACACAAAAAATAACATAGAAACACAAAAATAACAGAAAACAGGTCAGGAACGTGACCCCCCCCCCCCCTCAAGGTGCAAACTCCGGACGCACCACCAAAGGTCTGGGTGGGCATCTGTCCACGGAGGCGGCTCAGGCTCTGGGCGTGGTCCCCATCCCACCATAATAAATCCCCGCTTTTTTAGCCTCCTCCCAATGACCACCCTCCAAATTAACCCCACTGGATTAAGGGGCAGCACCGGACTGAGGGGCAGCACCGGACTGAGGGGCAGCACCGGACTGAGGGGCAGCACCGGACTGAGGGACAGCACCGGACTGAGGGGCAGCACCGGACTGAGGGGCAACACCAGAATGAGGGGCAACACCGGATTGACTGGCGGATCCTGGCTGGCTGGCTCTGGGGAATCCTGGCTGGATGACGGCTCTGGCGGATCCTGGCTGGATGACGGCTCTGGCGGATCCTGGCTGGATGACGGCTCTGGCGGATCCTGGCTGGATGACGGCTCTGGCGGATCCTGGCTGGATGACGGCTCTGGCGGATCCTGGCTGGATGACGGCTCTGGCGGATCCTGGCTGGATGACGGCTCTAGCTGGTCATGGCTGGATGACGGCTCTGGCTGGTCATGGCTGGATGACGGCTCTGGCTGGTCATGGCTGGATGACGGCTCTGGCTGGTCATGGCTCGCTGACGGCTCTGGCTGGTCATGGCTCGCTGACGGCTCTGGCTGGTCATGGCTCGCTGACGGCTCTGGCTGGTCATGGCTCGCTGACGGCTCTGGCTGGTCATGGCTCGCTGACGGCTCTGGCTGGTCATGGCTCGCTGACGGCTTTGGGCAGACGGGCAGTTCAGGCGCCGTTGGGCAGACGGCAGACTCTAGCCGGCTGAGACGCACTGTAGACCTGGTGCGTGGTGCCGGAACTGGAGGTACCGGGCTAAAGATATGCACCTTCAGGCTAGTGCGGGGAACAACAACAGGGCACACTGGACTCTCAAAGCGTACTATAGGCCTGGTGCGTGGTACCGGCACTGGTGGTACCGGGCTGAGGGCACGCACATCAGGGCGAGTACGGGGAGAAGGATCAGTGCGTACAGGGCTCTGGAGACGCACATGAGGCTTGGTGCGTGGTGCCTGAACTGGAGGCACTGGGCTGGATACACGCACCACAGGGATAGTGCGTGCAGGAGGAACAGGGCTCTGGAGACGCACTGGAAGCCTGGTGCGTGGTGTAGGCACTGGTGGTACTGGGCTGGAGCGGGGAGGTGGCGCCGGAAATACCGGACCGTGCAGGTGTACTGGCTCCCTTGAGCACTGAGCCTGTCCAACCTAACCTGGTTGTATGCTCCCCATCGCCCGACCAATGCGGGGAGGTGGAATAACCCGCACCGGGCAATGTAGGCGAACCGGGGACACCATGCGTAAGGCTGGTGCCATGTAAGCCGGCCCGAGGAGACGTACTGGTGGCCAAATATGTAGGGCCGGCTTCATGACATCCGGCTCAATACTCAATCTAGCCCTGCCAGTGCGGGGAGGTGGAATAACCCGCACCGGGCTATGCACACGTACAGGAGACACCATGCGCTCTACTGCGTAACACGGTGTCTGCCCGTACTCTCGCTCTCCACGGTAAGTACAGGGAGTGGGCGCAGGTCTCTTACCAGACTTCGCCACTCTCCCTCTTAGCCCCCTCCCCCCAAGAAATTTTTGGGGTTTACTCACAGGCTTCCTACCGCGTCGTCGTGCTGCCTCCATTCGCCGGTATCCCTCCTCGCAATGCGCCAGAGAATCCCAGGCGGGCTCCGGCACTCGCCCTGGGTCGATCGCCCACCTGTCGATCTCCTCCCACGTAGTGTAGCCCAGATCCTTCTCCTGCTTCCGAGCTAGCTCCTCGAAACGCCGCCTCTCTGCTTTCGCTGCCTCCAGCTCAGCTTTGGGGCGGCGATATTCTCCTGGTTGAGCCCAGGGTCCCTTTCCGTCCAATATTTCCTCCCAAGTCCACGAGTCCTGGTTCTTTGGCCGCTGCTGCTGGTTCCTCTCACGCTGCTTGATCCATGGTAGGTGGGTGGTTCTGTAACGGTCGAAGAGGAGGAGTAGGGATTGGACCAAAGCGCAGCGTGATGGTTTGACATAACGAAGTTTAATAAAGTAAAGACGAAAACCGAAAACACTTCAACAAACTACAAAATAACAAAAACAACGTAGACAGACCTGAACATGGAACTTACATAAATACACGAAGAACTCACGAACAGGAACAGACTACATACACGAACGACAACGAAACAGTCCCGTATGGTGCAACATACACAGACACGGAAGACAACCACCCACAAACAAACAGTGTGAACAGCCTACCTATATATGGTTCTCAATCAGAGGAAAAGTCAAACACCTGTGTCTGATTGAGAACCATATAAGGCTAATTACAAATGACCTAAACATAGAAACACAAAACATAGAATGCCCAACCCAACTCACGCCCTGACCAACTAAACACATACAAAAATAACAGAAAACAGGTCAGGAACGTGACAACAAATTAACAGTAAGCATTACACTCACAGAAGTTCCAAAAGAATAAAGACATTTCAAATGTCATATTATGTCTATATACAGTGTTGTAACGATGTACAAATAGTTAATGTGCAAAAGGGAAAATAAATAAACATACATATGGGTTGCATTTACAATGGTGTTTGTTCTTCACTGGTTGCTCTTTTCTTGTGGCAACACGTCACAAATGCTTCTGTTGTGATTGCATACTGTGGTATTTCACAGATATGGGAGTTTATCAAAATTGGGTTTGTTTTTCGAATTCTTTGTGGGTCTGTGTAATCTGATGGAAATATGTGTCTTTAATATGGTCATACATTTGGCAGGAGGTTAAGAAGTGCAGCGGCCTTTCTCAATAGCAAGGCTATGCTCACTGAGTCTGTACATAGTCTAAGCTTGGGTTAGTCACAGTGATCAGGTATTCTGCCACTGTGTGCTCTCTGTTAAGGGCCAAATAGCATTCTAGTTTGCTCAGCTCAGTTTTTTTGTTAATTCTTTCCCATGTGTTTTCTCATGATTTGGTTGGGTCTAATTGTGTTGCTGTCCTGGTGCTCTGTGGGGTCTGTTTGTGTTTGGGAACAGAGCCCCAGTAACAGCTTGCTTAGGGGACTCTTTTCCAGGTTAATCTCTGTGAAGGTGATGGCTTTGTTATGGAAGGTTTGGGAATCGCTTCCTTTTAGGTGGTTGTAGAGTTTAACGTCTCTTTTCTGGATTTTGATAATTAGTGGGTATCAGCCTAATTCTGCTCTGCATTCATTATTTGGTGTTTTACGTTATACACGGAGGATTCTCTCTCTCTCTCTCCACACATACTGCATAGCTCATGGCAATTGGGCAGGAGCGCTCTCCCACCCCACCACGTCTACTCATTAGAGCCAAAATTACCTCACCCTCAAACCTGCCCTCTACCTCTCTCTACTCCCCCTCTCCCCTTCTCCTTCTCCCAGCACCCCTCTTTGATCATTGCCACAGAGTGGCTTTAGTTCGGTACACACGGGAGCAGTGGTTAGGACAACAGACTGGGGGAGTTCAGTGAGTTGCCCGGGCGAGCCCCAGAGTGAGGTGCCCTGGCTGCACTCCCTTCTCCCATCCAGCCCCCTCAATGATTTATAGCCATGGCCAGCATTTCATGGCATTAACGGTTTGTTTCATTGACCATACAGGACGTAGAGATGAAGTGAAAGCCCAGGGGAGAAAAGAAAAGAGTGAAACAGTTTCCTATCAATGCTAAGCCAGAATAGCAGAGTCTTTTACTGGGGGATGAATGCTGGGCAGCAGCTAGCTACGCTCCCAGTGACTGCTAAATAGATAGAAAGAGCTTTTCACGCTCCGCTTAGGCTTAGATTCATAGAAATAAGGTTGAAAAAGGTGCGTGTGTGTGCGTGTTGGTGTGTGTGTGAAGGGTAGCCATTCATCATGGTTTTACTTCACAGCTCCCATGGATAATGTGCCTGAGCATGCATCTGTATGCTGTCACCCTATCACATGACTCCACTCCTTCTGTAGTGATTTTATTGTTTGTGAATCAGAATTGATCGATTTTCTGTGACTACTGCTATGCTAATAAAACCGAATTACCCAGCAGTACCACCTTGCATCCTTCTACTGGCTTCTATCAGGCACAGATGGGCTTGGCTAGTGCCTGGATGTGAGATAGTGGTGTGGAAGTGACTCGTAAAGCTGCACTCCGTACAATTGTTCCATGGATACCCCAATTCCCCATGGTAGTGACTTGGACACTGTCCTGCAAAGGGTGCCATCCTTTGGAAGAGAGGTCAAACCAAGGTCCTGGCTCTTTTTAGTCACTAAAAAGCACGTGGCACATATAGCATGAGTAAAGGTGTTAATCCTTTTTTCCACTCTAAATTACCAACATGGATCCTCTTACTATAATGGGCTTCTTATCTTTCTAGCTTCTAATTGGTTCCTCAATTACTCCTCACCTCTGCACCACAATGGTCGATGCATGGTGAGCTCAAGATGGCTGCCACAAAATGGCTGCCGTGCATTACCCATGTAGGTGTTACCACACATTAGATGTGTTGCTACAGTACAGTAGGGAGAGAGCTTTGCAGTTAGAAGACTGTGACGTACTGCATGCTAGGAGCTAAAACTTTCAAGGCACTCAAACAACATAATGCTAATCTACTACAAATAGGCCTAACTTTCAGCACTCACAACTGGTCTCCTTTGAAAATATATATAGTCCCAAAAAAGTGCTGTCCTCTCCATGCCAAGGTTAGAAAACAGGTCAGTAACTCTCCTGAGGTGTTCTGTGTTGGTGGGAGTTACCTCTTAATGTCTTATCAGGGCCAAAGAGGGCAAACTCATTAACTCTCATCATGACACCCATCCCAGGCTTTTTGATGGAGGGCTCAAATCCCTTCCTCTCTTGTGGGAATTCAGCCCATTTTTCTTCTGAGATGATGCAGGATGAAGTATCAGTCAGTGGTTAGCTAGCATTATCGCTCAGCTATTTCCGTGCCATATTGCAGCACAATTATCAAGCCGTTTCAAGGGGGGAAACAGAATTAGAACCCAGTCCAAATCCAATTGTTAATTTTCGCTTCAGTTTTCTTTGTGTGTGTGTGTGTACTTCCTCAATGCGGAGCAACGCTTCCTCTGTGATAAGGAACTACAGGAAACTGTGGCATTGAGTCTGGAGTGTCAGTCTCTGTTGAACTGTCCTTCACGTTTACTGAGGTATTTTTTCCAACTACCCCATGTCACATGCTGTATTCATGGAAAAGTACCCAGAGAGTGGCCCTATGTATTCAGTCGTCAACAAACAAGGTCACAGAGGCTGTGTGTGGACAGAGATTGGCTGCATTATTAAATGGAATCCACTCCATACTGCATTCTGCACGTGTCACTCACATTTCTCAGGGTGTAACCATAAAAAAGAGATGAAGAGTGAACAGAAATCTTGGTGAAAGTGAGCAGTATCATTACTCAAGTTTATTAACATCTGGTCTCCTAATGACGAACCACTTGATCGATTTTGTGGCTTGTTTGTGTCCACAACACAGTGCCATTCATTGAAATTGAACAATGTGATATTGTCCAGTAAAATATAATTAGTCAAATGACCTTGAACATACTGATTTCTATCTGCAATATGGTTGTATTATGACAGAATGAACAGAGAGCAAATACAATTAGAGTGATGACTATCTTCTCTCAAAGCAGCAACTCATTGAATAGAGCCAATAACAGCACAAAATAATATCTTTCCTTTGTCCTTGCTAGGTAGACGATGTAATCTTGAGTGTGCACTACTGTGTTTTCCACTTCAGCAAGATAATTGCTTGTTCAATGGTAATTACATCACTTAACGTGTCTTAAAGAGACATCGCCCTACTGTGTGCCAAGCTTAATTAAAAGCCTCGGCCTCGCCAAATCCTAATCAATTACCCAATCAATAAAATGTTTTGATTAATTTGCGATGCAGCATGCAGCGCCAGCAGCTTGGCTCTGCCTCCTGCTTTCTTCATGCTTTTCTTTTTTTATTTGTTGTCCAGCGATTGATTACCTTATCAATCTGCACCAAGAATCAGCCATTGCCATGGCGATTTGGTTATAATGCTAGAAATTAGATGTAAGTCAACGTCATTTGTTTACTCCAAGGGTGAATCTGGGGAAAGTCAGGTAAAATGACCAAAAATAATAATAGTGTCTCCAGTGTGTTAGGCCTCTATTTTCCTGTGCCTGGATAAAATTATCTGGCCTCCATATCACTCCATTGTAAATGAATAAAACATAACTTTGTATTTAATAATAAATCATATAAATGCAAAATGGAAAATATAGAGGCATGACACACTCTAGACACTAATTATTGAAGAGTTATTTTACCTGACTTTCCCCAGATTCACCCTTAGAGTAAATCAATTATATTGGCAAAAATGTAAAACTGCAGATTTGGAAATCTTTAAGATCCAGAAGAAAAGAGTACCTATTCCAAGTAGATCAGACTCCTTCTCCTGGATGGTACCCGGTACTCACCTGATTCAGCTAATCAAAGCCTAAGGGCCTAGGTCATTAGTTGTTTTGTTGAATCAGGGATTCTTGTACCACATTGGGGAAAAACAGCCTACATGACCTGGATGGGCCAGGAATTAAGAACACTATAATGGTCAAGCACCTAAACATATTATAATGTTTGTGGTTGTAGTGTAGGCTGGGCCATAATGTATGTGCTTTCTGTCACCTGGAGCTGCATAGCAAATGATCCAGGAACACACAGAAAGCACAAAGGACAATACCCAAGGACTAGTCAGCCCTTCCCCCTCTGAGGGGCCAAAACGTATTTCTCTGTTACAGTATGCGGAGGACTGACAACTGAATGAATGATAGAATAATACTATATTATCCATGTTTGGTTTCTATCTGAAACTTGTCCCCTGAAGAGAACTCTGAAGCTCTCTATATGCATATAATTGTTACCATTGGATAGAAAACACATTTAAGTTTGTAGAAATGTTCAAATAATGTATGAGACTATAACACAATTGATAAGGTAGGAGAAAATCCAAAGAAAACCAACCGGAATTATTTATTTTTTGAGATCCCAAGCTCTTACAATGGAAAGCTATGGGTCCTATGCAATTCCAACTCCCAGATTGCAATTCCTATGGCTTTGTCACGATCGTCAAAGGGACTGAGTGAGGACCAAGGCGCAGCACGTGGAAAGTACATCTTCTTTATTTAAAGGAAGAAGACGAAAAACGAAACGAACACTATACAAAACAACAAAACAGACGACCGTGAAGCTATACAAACATAAGTGCTGACACTAAACACTTAGACATAGACAATTCCCCACAAACAGCTAAAGCCTATGGTTGCCTTAAATATGGCTCCCAATCAGAGACAACAATAACCAGCTGTCTCTAATTGAGACCCAATTCAGGCAACCATAGCCTTTCCTAGAACCTACACTCAACCATAGACACAGCTAGACACATTCACTCAACACAAACCCATACACTACACCCAACACCCCCTTTACCATATAACCACCCAAAACCGACAAAACACAAACATTCTCCATGTCACACCCTGACCTAACTAAAATAATAAAGAAAACAAAGAATACTAAGGCCAGGGCGTGACAGGCTTACACTAGAAATCAACAGTCTTTGTTCAAGGTTTCAGGCTTGTTTCTTCCAAGGCTCGTTTCCAGCTACAATAGTCATTTACAATATTAACAATGTCTACACTGTATTTCTGATAAATTTTATGTTATTTTAATGGACACAAAATGTGCTTTTCTTTCAAAAACAAGGACATTTCTAAGTGACCCCAAACTTTGAACGGTAGTGTATATGCCTTGAAGTATGCTTTGTTAATGTCAGTATTGCCTTGTAATTTAAGCTTTATGCCTTGTATGTGAATCCATTCATTTTACAAAGATATTTAGAATTCCATTCTCAGACATTTCTTGATAGCCTATTACTGTAACTCAACTATAGTCTCTTGCATATTGCTATTCATCTTCATAGAGTCAGATAAATATTTTACAGGCTAATTACATAGTTGCATGTGAAGTATATATAATATGCATTTATCAAATATTACCCCACTACAGCAGTTCCGCCATGGAAGAACAACATCAACATTACCAAGCACATCCTTTCGTACCAGAATGGGTGACAACTGTTAGCTAACCATGTTAAGTCCCCATCTGTTAGATACAGCACGTCCCAAAGACGATCAATAGCTGTCGGTGTGCCCTTTAGAATTTAAGGCATGAGTACATCACAGAGGCTGTTTACGCTGGGCTCAGTGTGATTAGGATAGGTAGGTGGTCAGTATAGGCCCTGATTAGTTTATCCCTGGATGAGTTCCTAATGATTTTGCACTACGTCTATCTTGATTGGGACCAGTCATGAAATGTTTGTATTCGAGAGTCAGGGTTGTGCTATAACCCTTACGTGAACATCTTGGATTGTAATTCAAATGTGACTCATTAAATAGATTCTGCCTTGTGAAACAGAACATTAATTCGATTAGATTTATTAGCCATTTACTAAGGATTTGTTTTAAAGTTGCACAATTGTTGCATTAACTGTGATGTTTTCAAAGACACTCAAATGGCAATACATTCATGAACAAAAATGAGTGTTCGGTGAGTGCAAGTATAATAATCTGGGTGGGTGATCTGATTGACAGATATACAGTAGGCCTACCTGTATCTGCACTGATGAAAGACACCACTCCAATTCTAAGAAATTAATAAAACAAACAAATCATAAACAGCTAGCTACTATAGAGTAATGTGGTAAGCAGAAGAGATGCCGTAGTGCACAGTATACTGTGCATTTTATAAACTGAACTTTAATTTCCTGAACTTTCTGTAGCACACGTTTGAAAACATTCCTATAGGGAGAATCTGGTAGTACAGGTAGTACTCTCTGGTAGTACAGGATGAATGCAATACAGCAAGAACACATTCTGCCATTGATGAATCACAATGCATGCAGGTTCAATAATGCACACAGCACCAGGTCCAAAGGCAGGAATGAAGGGGATGATCAATATTTTAGAATTAGCTTCAATCCATATTGACGGTCATGCCTTGGGTCTGTATTACAGGTTCTATGATTCAGGTGGACTGAATTGGATATGAGGGGCTTGGTCCAAAACAGAACTGTCGGTCATCTTTGCCTCAATGTGTTTCATGATGTGTGACAACGTGTGCAAGGATGTGCCCAATCGGTGATTTAGTGCATTATTATCGGTGAGCATATTAAGCCACCCCAATAGCTTATTTGCAGCCATAGGTGGTCATTTCTCTCTAGGAGCTGATCCGTCTTCAGTATTGTGGAATAATGCGCTGATTTTCTTTTAATCCTATCAGTATAGACACATGGTCTAACGACGCACTTAGCAAACATTCTCTCTACGTGCTTGTTTGGGAAACACTTAAAAGTTGTCTCGTAAATAACGATGCATCTGGTACGATCATCGTAATGCTTAAGTTACATCGTAACTGGGAAACGAGGCCCTGAGATGTGAGATATACTATGCACTGCACAGTTAGGATTGTTTAATAACGATCACTAGCTCCCTCACCTGTGAAATTGAAATGGCACCAATAGAACATTCTGAAAGCATTAGAAACATAAAAATGATCAAATAATAAAGTGTAGAGAACCAGTTGTCTAGTCAGTTTAGATTTTCCATTTTGTTCCTCTACAGCAGTGGTATTCAACTTTCACACTACGAGGTCCGGAGCCTGCTGGTTTTCTGTTCCACCTGATAATTAATTGCACCCACATGGTGTCCCAGGTCTAAACAAGTCCCTGATTAGAGGGGAACAATGAAAAAAACAAAGTGTAACTGGCTTCGAGGTCCAGAGTCGAGGTTGAGGGCTCTACTGTACAGTATGTCAGAGTGGGGATCTGAGGCAATCGTTTCTTGTTACATGCCATGAAGGACCATGAGGGGCTCATCTCCAGTGTTGAGCGACAGAGAATACATTGAAATTGACTGGACACAGGTTTCTGTTGTGCTTCCCTCACCCTCATTAAAGATGAGCTTGCTGTTCTGTGAGTTTCATGTACTGTACATGGACTTTGCAAACACACACGAGCACACAGATACACATACAGATACACACACACACATAAATGCACACACACACAAAGTTCTCCTGGCCTTGTATAATGAAGTTTGTCACCTACTACAATGAATGGATGCAGACTTTTGGGGGCCCTGCGTGAGATTTGGTTGCCATGTGGTGTAGAGAAAATATTGCAGTTTTAAAGCAAGTTTTCTGCAGGGGAGGAGACAAGTTTCATGCAATTCTTCTCCTTTTTCCATGTGGCAAAGATACATTTTAGCAATTGTAAAGCTCATTTCCTGCAATTCTACCCATTTTGCCATGGGGTGTAGAGGAATTTGGCAGTTTTAAAGCTCATTTTCTGCAATTATAATTTTTTTGCCATGACTTATGCCATGACTTTGCCATGACTGACTTGTTAATGACATCTGAGTGAGAGTGACTAACAAACTCAATGGGGGTCCCCTGGAGATCAGGGCCCCTGGGCATGTGCCCTTCGTGCCCGGTCGTTATTCGGCCATGATTACTAAAAGTTTAGATAACTGGTTAGACTAACTTACCAATCTAAGAATTGTTAGCTGCCTTGGCTAATTGAGTGACTGTCAGTGACTGACAAAACAAGAGAAAAACTGCTGAGGCACAACCAAATTTCAAACGTACACCTTGTGTATTCTACTATTCTAACTATCAACAGTAAGTTGAGACCCCTTATGTTGCTAATGCTTAAAGCCGGCCCTGAAGGGATGTACAGGAAGCTCTGCCTTGAGAACAAAGTGGAGCCAGGCTTTGACAGAGAACGACTTGCTGGAGTCATTCTATTATGCCCTTTGAAGCAGGGGTCTGTCAATCTCTGAAATGTCTTTAATCACTGTTTGTTGGAATCATCGTCTTCATTATCCATCTCTCTCTCTCTCTTCCCCTCTGTCCCATGCGTTCCCATTGTACGCTAATGTATGGGAGAAATGCATCCATTACTGAGCCAATGTAATTAAAGATGGCTGCCAAGGTAAGGCAAAGACATATATATAGTCAGAGCCTCAAAGAGAGAAGGGATGGGTTTAATGACTGACAAACTTCAAATGAAAAATATACCATTTGCATAAGCCCATGGCCTTGGGTTATACTTTCCCTATTTTTCTAATCTGAGCAAAACGGAATGCTATGCAGGTTAGTCTCCATATTTCTCTCAACCGTATGCAGTGTGTTTATAGTTTCATGAATATTGACCATGTTTCATGACTCTTTAAAATTAGATGTAACATATCAGTAAGAGATGAGTTCCTTTCCTCTCTACTTGGCAATTAAAATTAAAATTGATGTATGATAATAAGCTGTAGCCTCTGAGTTCCACGTGTGCTGCAATGTTCAGATTAAAGTACTGAGAGAGGAAAGAGATTCTTCAGACAATGAAGACAATCTATTTCAGTATGTGAGACACTGAGCTCTTTTTTCATTTGGCTAACAATATGGAATGGTTTGATCAAGAAATCCCTCTGTTGCTACAGTAAGAAGGGTGGTTGCATCGACTTCGTACAAATGATCTACTTTTTAACTGTCGGCTGAGTCAAGTCAAAGTATTAATGGATACATTATTTAAACATTTAACACCTCTACAGGATCAGTGGGTCCCCCACGGGACGGTTGAGCTAACGTAGGCTAATGCAATTAGCATGAGGTTGTAAGTAACAAGAAAATTTCCCAGGACATAGACATATCTGATATTGGCAGAAAGCTTAAATTCTTGTTAATATAACTGCACTGTTCAATTTACAGTAGCTATTACAGTGAAAGAATACCATCCTGTTGTTTCAGGAGAGTGCACAGTTATGGACTTGAGTTATTAATTAACCAATTAGGCAAATTTGGGCAGTCCTGATACAATTTTTTTTAACAGAAATGCAATGGTTCATTGGATCAGTCTAAAACGTTGCACATACATTGCTGCCATCTAGTGGCCACAATCTATATTGTGCCTGGGCAGGAATAATACTAAGACTATGGCCTTCCTAAGATGACGATACAAAAAATTACAAAACAACAGTTTTTTAAATTTATTTTGTGTTATATTCTCCTACATTAATTTCACATTTCCACAAACGTCAAAGTGTTTCCTTTCAAATGGTATTAAGAATATGCATATCCTTGATTCAGGTCCTGAGCTACAGGCAGTTAGATTTGGGTATGAAATTTTAGGCAAAAATTGGGGGAAAAAGGGGGCGGATCGTTAAGTGTGTGGCACTAAATCATCAGTTGCTCTTTTAAGCTCTACACTTATAAATAAGGGTACGGATATGGTACAGTATGGTTCCCTCGGGTGCAAAATACACAATGTACCTTTAGTAATGACCTCACATTGTAATGTTCAATACTTTTAGGGTACATGTGCAGATGAGAAAATGGTGCCAGAGGAGATGGCTAAACTTTTACGGGCTCCTAACCAATTGAGCTACTTAGTTGTTTGTAACTTATTTTGTATCTAATGTTTCTGCCACCATCTCTTATGACCAAAAATAGCTTCTGGTTGTCAGAACAGCGATTACTCAACTCAAACTGGATGAAGATTTCTTTCTTTAACGAGTTGGAAGCGAAGGATTTACTCCAGATACTCGACCAGGCCCAAATCTTCGTCATTCGCGTGAGAGAAGACGCAGATACAGGGGACGCAGGTCCGGGTGCTTTGTGAGAATCAAATCAAATCATATTTTATTTCTCACATGCGCCGAATACAAAAGGTGTAGACCTTACAGTGAAATGCTTACTGATAAGCCCTTAACCAACAATGCAGTTTTGAGAAAAGAATAACAAATTATTAAAGAGCAGCGGTAAATATTAATATTCGAGGCTGTATACAGGGGGTACCGGTACAGAGTCAATGTGCGAGGGCAACGGTGTCAAGGTAATTGAGGTAATATGTACATGTAGGTAGCGTGGGGGGAGGGTATCTAATCAAATGGCTTGTCTGGGTAGCCATTTGATTAGCTGTTCAGGAGTTTTATGGCTTGGGGGTAGAAGCTATTTACGAGCCTCTTGGACCTAGACTAGTGCTCCAGTACCGCTTGCCGTGCGGTAGCAGAGAGAACAGTCAATGACTAGGGTGGCTGGAGTCTTTCACAATTTTTAGGGCCTTCCTCTGACACCGCCTTGTATAGAGGTCCTGGATGGCAGGAAGCTTGGCCCTGGTGATGTACTGGGCCGTTCGCACTACCCTCTGTAGTGCCTTGTGGTTGGAGGCCGAGCAGTTGCCATACCAGGCAGTGATGCAACCCGTCAGGATACTCTCGATGGTGTAGCTGTAAAACCTTTTGAGGATCTGAGGACCCATGCCAAATCTGTTCAGTCTCCTGAGGGGGAATATGTTTTGTCATGCCGTGTTCACGACTATCTTGGTGTGCTTGGACCATGTTTGTTTGTTGGTGATGTGGACGCCAAGGAACTTGAAGCTCTCAACCTGCTCCACTACAGCCCTGTCGATGAGAATGGGGGCGTGCTCGGTCCTCCTTTTCCTGTAGTCCACAATCGTCTCCTTTGTCTTGATCATGTTGAGGGAGCTTTTTTGTCCTTGCACCACACGGTCTCTGACCTTCTCCCTATAGGCTGTCTCATCATTGTCAGTGATCAGGCCTTCCACTGTTGTGTCATCAGCAAACTTAATGTTGGAGTTGGAGTCGTGCCTGGCCGTGCAGTCATGAGTGAACAGGGAGTACAAGAGGGGACTGAGCATGCACCCCTGAGGGGCCCCCGTGTTCAGAATCAGCCTGTCGGATGTGTTTTTACCTAACCTTTCCTGGGGCGGCCCCTCAGGAAGCCCAGGATCCAGATGCAGAGGGAGGTGTTTAGTCCCAGGGTCATTAGCTTAGAGATGAGCTTTGAGGGCACTATGGTGTTGAACACTGAGGTGTAGTCAATGAATAGCATTCTCACATAGGTGTTCCTTTTGTTCAGGTGTGAAAGGGCAGTGTGGAGCGCAATAGAGATTGCATCATCTGTGGATCTGTTTGGGCGGGATGCAAATTGAAGTGGGTCTAGGGTTTCTGGGATAATAGTGTTGATGTGAGCCATGACCAGCCTTTCAAAGTATTTTATGGCTACATACGTGAGTGCTATGGGTCGGTAGTCATTTAGGTTGGTTACCTTAGTGTTCTTGGGCTCAGGGACTATGGTGGTCTTCTTGAAACATGTTGGTATTACAGACTCAGACAGGGAGAGGTTGAAAATGTCAGTGAAGACATTTGCCATCTGGTCAGCGCATGCTCGGAGTGCACGTCCTGGTAATCCATCTGGCCCTGCTGCCTTGTGAATGTTGACCTGTTTAAAGGTCTTACTCACATCGACTGTGGAGAGCGTGATCACACGGTCGTCCGGGAACAGTTGATGCGCTCATGCATGTTTCAGTGTTACTTGCCTCGAAGCGAGCATAGAAGTTATTTAGCTCGTCTGATAGGCTCATGTCACTGGGCAGCTCTCGGCTGTGCTTCCATTTGTAGTCTGTAATAGTTTGCATGCCCTGCCACATCCGATGAGCGTCGGAGTCGGTGTAGTACGATTCGATCTTAGTCCTGTATTGATGCATTGCCTGTTTATGTTTCGTCGGAGGGCATAGCGGGATTTCTTATAAGCTTCCGGTTAGAGTCCTGCTATTCGTTGGCAAGTGGGTCACCCAACTCTACCACCCTTCCTATTGGCCAACATGCAATTATTGGAGAATAAACTGGATGAGCTCCGTTCAAGACTATCCTACCACGGGACAGTAAAAACTATAATATATTATTTTTCACCAAGTCGTGGCTGAACGACGTCATGGATAATATACAGTTGGCTGGTTTTTCTGTGCTTAGGTAAGACAAAACAGCTGCCTCCGGTAAGACAAGGGGCGGTGGTCTGTGTGTATTTGTCTATAACAGCTGGTGCGCAAAATCAAACATTAAGGAAGCCTTGAGGTTTTGCTCGCCTGAACTGGAGTATCTCATGATAAGCTGTAGACCAAACTATTTACCTAGAGAATTTTCATCTATATTTTCGTAGCTGTCTATTTACCACCACAAACCGATGCTGGCACTAAGACCGCACTCAACGAGCTGTATAAAGCCATAGGCAAACAAGAACATGCTCATCTAGAGGCGAAGCTCCTAGAGGCCTTGGACTTTCATGCAGGGAAACTTAAATGCGTTTTCCCTTATTTCTACCAGCATGTTACATGTGCAACAAGAGGAAAACAATCTCTAGATCACCTTTACTCCACACACAGTACCAAGCTCTCCCTCGCCCTGTAAAGGGAGCGACGCAGGAGATGAGAAGCAGGTACAGGGAGTGAAGGTTATTTAGCTGACGGACATGAAACGGAACAGGAACAGCGTCTGGTCAGGAACACATAACAAACACGGAATAATGCGGACACCGGGAACACAACCAAGGAACAGACAGATATACACGGGGTAATCAACAAAGTGAAGGAGTCCAGGTGAGTCCAATGAGCGCAGCTGCACGTAATGTTGGCAACAGGTGTGTGTGATGACGGGTAGCCTGGCGCCCTCGAGCGCCAGGGAGGGGGAGCGGGAGCAGGCGTGACACCCCTCTATTTGGAAAATCTGAGCATAATTCTATTCACCTGATTCCTTCTTACAAGCAAAACTTGAGCACAAAGTATCAGTGACTCACTCAATACGAAAGTGGTCAGATGACACAGATGCTAAGCTACATCACTGTTTTCCTAGCAGAGATTGGAATATGTTCTGGGACTCATCCGATGCCATTGAGTAGTATACCACATCAGTCACCGGCTTCATCAATAAGTGCATTGATGACGTTGTCCCAACAGTGGCTGTGCGTACATACCCCAACCAGAAGCCATACATTACAGGCATCATCCGCACTGAGCTAAGGTGTAGAGTTGCCAAATTCAAGGAGCGGGACTCTATCCCGGACTCATAAGAAATCATGCTATGCCCTCAGACGAATCATCAAACAGGCAAAGCTTGAAACAGGACTAAGATTGAATCCTACTACACCGGCTCTGATGCTCGTCAGATGTGGCAAGGCTTGCACATTTTTTACAGACTACAAAGGGAATCCCAGCCGCTAGCTGCCCAGTGACACAAGTCTACCAGACGAGCTAAATTACTTCTATACTTCAAAGCACCCCCACACCATCACACCTGGACCTCCATGCTTCACAGTGGGATCCACAGATGCGAAGATCATCCATTCACCTACTCTGCGTCTCACAAAACACAGTGGTTGGAACCAAAAATCTCAAATTTAGACTCATTAGACCAAAGGACAGATTTCCATCAGTGTAATGTCCATTGCTCATGTTTCTTGGCCCAGGCAAGTTTCTTCGTCTTATCTGTGTTCTTTATTAATGGTTTCTTTGCAGCATTTCGACCATGAAGGCCTGTTTCACGCAGTCTCCTCTGAACAGTTGATGTTGAGATGTGTCTGTTACTTCAACTCTGTGAAGCATATATTTGGGCTGCAATTTCTGAGGCTGGTAACTCTAATGAACTTAAACCTCTGCAGCAGAGATAACTCTGGGCCTTCCTTTCCTGTGGCGGTCCTCACGAGAGACAGTTTCATCATAGTGCTTGATGGTTTTTGCGACTGCACTTGAAGAAACTTTCAAACTTCTTGACGTTTTCCGGATTGACTGACCTTCATGTTTTTAAGTAATGATGGACTGTCGTTTCTCTTTGCTTATTTGAGCTGTTTTTGCTATAATATGGACTTGGTCTTTTACCAAATAGTGCTATCTTCTGTATACCACTCATACCTTGTCATAACGCAACTGGTTGGCTCAAACACATTAAAAAGGAAATAAATTCCACTATTTAACTTTTAAAAAGGCACACCTGTTAATTGAAATGCATTTCAGGTGACTACCTCACGAAGCTGGTTGAGATAATGCCAAGAGTGTGCAAAGCTGTCATCAAGGCAAAGGGTGGCTACTTCTCAAATATACACTGCTCAAAAAAATAAAGGGAACACTTAAACAACACAATGTAACTCCAAGTCAATCACACTTCTGTGAAATCAAACTGTCCACTTAGGAAGCAACACTGATTGACAATAAATGTCACATGCTGTTGTGCAAATGGAATAGACAAAAGGTAGAAATTATAGGCAATTAGAAAGACACCCCCAAAAAAGGAGTGATTCTGCAGGTGGTGACCACAGACCACTTCTCAGTTCCTATGCTTCCTGGCTGATGTTTTGGTCACTTTTGAATGCTGGCGGTGCTCTCACTCTAGTGGTAGCATGAGACGGAGTCTACAACCCACACAAGTGGCTCAGGTAGTGCAGTTCATCCAGGATGGCACATCAATGCGAGCTGTGGCAAAAAGGTTTGCTGTGTCTGTCAGCGTAGTGTCCAGAGCATGGAGGCGCTACCAGGAGACAGGCCAGTAGATCAGGAGACGTGGAGGAGGCCGTAGGAGGGCAACAACCCAGCAGCAGGACCGCTACCTCCGCCTTTGTGCAAGGAGGTGCACTGCCAGCGCCCTGCAAAATGACCTCCAGCAGGCCACATTATGACCTCCAGCAGGCCACATCCATATTAATGTATGGAAAAACAAACTTTCCCACAGGGACTATACAATTTTATCATTGATGAGCTCCAGCTAAATTAAACTAAACCGCATAGACCTGTGTACGTATACATAGTTAATTTACGTACATAGCTAATGATATCACTGCATACTACAGCTGTAATCTACATATGCAATATTCCACAATACTATACTTATTCTGTGTCCACACTCAAAGGTATTGTCATTATTCATCTATTATCTAAACATATCCCCAAGATGTGGCATCTCACTGAGCATGTTTTCCCTATAAAACTCTTTTGTGTCATCTCCGTTTATGTGTGCCACATGTAAAGAGCCTTGCAGTATTGTATCAACTTGACTGACTCGTAACATGGCCTTTTTGAGATGACGCGGTGCCGGGGCGTATTGGCAGCACTGCTGTAGGGGATGAGGCCAGAGCAGCAGGTTACTGATGGTTACTGTTGACAGTTATTGACTTCAGTTTGATGCTGGCCCCTCTGTGTCTTATCTGTTCCTGTGATTGCCATGTACTGACTGTTGACAAATGGAATAACTGTAGTATTGATGCCCCATGCCTATGCTGATGGAGTGGACCATAAGGAAATGCTCCTGGTCCCTGGTTTGAAATGGAAGAGGTTGAACAGTATTTGACATTAGAGTCTTACATAGATATCCTTTTTAATTACATTTTCCTCTATCATCTCTCTCTGTGTTTGTATTTCAAGTTCTTGTTTGCATTTATTAGTATATTGACAATCAGAGGACCGTGACACAAACTTTTGAGTAGTTATCAGCTTACTAAATCATAAAATCATAGAATTGGATATTTTCTCTAAAATCCACCTAAGAACATGACTGCTGTGTACTACATTTTTAAATATCCTGTATTACATGATAGATAGCGCACTGTACAGTGCTGACTTAATCTCCTGAGATTCCATATCCTTTATTGAGACACATCTGATTGGAGTGGCAGGGGCATACTGTTAAGGGACAAACTGCAAAGTTTGATTGATGACCACAAATCACCATCTGTCTCACGGTAAAATAGGATGGAGAGGGGCCTGTCAAAGAATCAAAATGATTGACCCATGTCGACAATAATAACGATCTATGAATATATTTTCCTCTATGCGTGGATATGTCCAAACATGTTCTCTATGGGTGGACAACATGTCCAAACCAATGATTTATACACAGTTGAAGTCGGAAGTTTACATAAACTTAGGTTGGAGTCATTAAAACTCATTTTTCAACCACTCCACAAATTTCTTGTTAATTAACAAACTATAGTTTTGGCAAGTTGGTTAGGACATCTACATTGTGCATGACACAAGTAATTTTTCAAACAATTGTTTCACAGTATCACAAATCCAGTGGGTCAGAAATTTACATACAATAAGTTGACTGTGCCTTTAAACAGCTTGGAAAAATACAGAAAATTATGTAATGATTTAGAAGCTTCTGAAAGGCTAATTGACATCATTTGAGTCAATTGGAGGTGTACCTTTGGATGTATTTCAAGGCCTACATTCAAACTCACTGCCTCTTTGCTTGACATCATGGGAAAATCAAAAGAAATCAGACAAGACCTAAAAAAAAATTGTAGACCTCCACAGGTCAGGTTCATCCTTGGGAACAATTTCCAAATACCTGAAGGTACCACGTTCATCTGTACAAACAATAGTACGCAAGTATAAACACCATGGGACCACACAGCTGTCATACTGCTCAGGAAGGAGACGTGTTCTGTTTCCTAGAGATGAGCGTACTTTGGTGCAAAAAGTACAAATCAATCCCAGAACAACAGCAAAGGACTTTGTGAATATGCTGGAGGAAACAGGTACAAAAGTATCTATATCCACAGTAAAACAAGTCCTATATCGACATAACCTGAATGGCAGCTCAGCAAGGAAGAAGCCACTGCTCAAAAACCGCCATAAAAAAAGCCAGACTACGGTTTGAAAGTGCACATGGGGACAAATATTGTACTTTTTGGAGAAATGTCCTCTGGTCTGATGAAACAAAAATAGAACTGTTTGGCCATAATGACCATCGTTATGTTTGGAGGAAAAAGGGGGAGGCTTGCAAGCCGAATGAACACCATCCCAACCGTTAAGCATGGGGGTGGCAGGATCATGTTGTGGGGGTGCTTTGCTGCAGGAGGGACTGGTGCACTTCACAAAATAGATGGCATCATGAGGGAGGAAAATTATGTGGATATACTGAAGCAACATCTCAAGACATCAGTCAGGAAGTAAAAGCTTGGTCGCAAATGGGTCCTCCAAATGGACAATGACCCCAAGCATAATTCGAAAGTTGTGGCAAAATGGCTTAAGGACAACAAAGCCAAGGTATTGGAGTGGCCACCACAAAGCCCTGACCTCAAACCTATGGAACATTTGTGGGCAGAACTGAAAAAGCATGTGCGAGCAAGGAGGCCTACAAACCTGACTCCATTACACCAGCTCTGTCAGGAGGAATGGTCTAAAATTCACACAACTTATTGTGGGAAGCTTGTGGAAGGCTACCCGAAACGTTTAACCCAAGTTAAACAATTTAAAGGCAATGCTATCAAATACTAATTGAGTGTATGTGAACTTCTGACCCATTGGTAATGTGATGAAAGAAATAAAAGATGAAATAAATCATTCTCTCTACAATTATTCTGACATTTCATATTCTTAAAATAAAGTGGTGATCCTAACTGACCTAAGACAGGGAACTTGTACTTGGATTAAATGTCAGGAATTGGGAAAAACGGAGTTTAAATGTATTTGGCTGAGGTGTATGTAAACTTCCGACTTCAACTGTATACAGTAGATGACTGATAGGGGGCGCTGCATCCTGCCTCCATTTTGACAATCCCCAACCATTGTAAAAAAATATATTTTGGAAGCTATAGAAATGCATTTATAAATGTCTATATTCACTTTTGCCACATTTTCTCCATTACCAACCCCTTAATGCATAATTTAAATAATATTATGTAAGCTAAACATACAAATACATTTTTTTTTTAATTTATGGAGATTAATAATGTTACTGTCCCCACCACAACAAAAAATATTGAAATAAATGTAAATTTTTTCTTAAAACATTTAATTAACTATTTTGTGGTGTTCATGTATTTGTTATTCACCCAATGCTCGCGGGTCTGATGGACCCACAACATTATTGGGTTTTTAAAACAATACAGCCATAACAATTTACGTAAAAATACTTAATACTTAAATGTTGACTTATATCAATTACAAGCAATATAGACAGCATACATGGTTAATATTTGCCATTTACCTCTGCTAGATCACATTTATCAATAAAAGCTCTATTTGTTTTTAAATGTGATTTTTGTAAACAAGACATGGTGGAATATATAATGTTTATCTTGAAGGTTTTTGAAAACAAGGTTTTCATCATTATTGATGTGTATTTCTTTAAACTGAACAAATTGGAAGGACTAATTTTACATACAGTATTTTATGAAAATGATAAATGAGCCCCATTGAACACAAATTACTTTGGTCTACACACCACAGGAGGGACAGAGTTTTACAATGTGTGTGTTGCAAATGTATTTATTGCACTTGTTGCATGTGTACTGTGTCTTCCTGTCCTTCTTGGGTCCACACACATCACAGTGCTTCTTCTTTCTGCTATCGGCTGCATTCTAGAATGATGAAGACACTTAGTTCAGGAATTTTACTAACATCTCACTCACATATATAGTTACAGCAGGCCAAGGTAGGGGAGTCAGACACACACATGCAACAATATCACTCACACTCATTCCGGTATTGGAATTGTTGGTTCTGTGATTCGGGCAGATGGGGCACCAGCATCCTTGTTGAGGAATTGTTAGATTACATGTTAGATATTGTTGCACTGTCGGAACTAGAAGCACAATAGTTTTGCTACACTTGCAATAACATCTGCTAACCATATGTATGTGACCAAAATCATTTTTGTTTTGGTTTGATTCCTCCTCATGATGGCTGCAGAAGCTGGGGTCCTTGGGATATGTTGCCTCCTCTGGATTTGAGGTCTTGCCAATGCCGTGCCCAGCTCCTCTGGAGCTTCCCTCTGTTCCAATCTGGGTTCAACGCCATCCAGATTACAAACGTGTTGTACGCCAAGATGCCCAAGATGTTGAAGAATAGCACAAGTGGCCAGAGTAGGGTTCTTCTTTTGCAGCTGTAGCCAGTCACCAGCTTGTCTAAATTGTCACCCCTCCTTTTCTGGCATTGTAATCCATTATGATTGATGGTTTTTGATGTTCCTGGCCACAGATTCTCCCATCCTTCTGAAGCGTACCCAAGAGTACCACATTTTTGCCTTTCTTTGGCATGTAGGGCACAAGGGATGTGTCGGCTGTTGAACACAAACTTAGAGGAATTGATAGGCCTGTTCCGTGGATTCAACAGCTGAGGTGGGAGCTCTGGCTTGTTTTTTCGTACTGTTTCTACCATCGTCAGCTTCCTCTTGAGGAGTTCCTGTCCCAGCTTGTGCAAGAGTAAAAACGTTAGTGCATGTGACGTTGTGGCCACAGAGTCCCTGTGTCATGTCCAGGACAACCCGCATCCCTTGGTTCTTCTCAGGGACTCCTCCATCCATCCATCTTCCCGTATACACTTGCAAGTTCCAGGCATATGAGGAAGCAGGCAGCCCAGATCTTGATTCCATATTTTGCGGGTTTAGACATTATGTACTGCCTGAAGGGGCAGCGGCCCCTAAATGGCATAAGCTGCTCATCAACTGTAATGTTGGGCCTAGGGTTGTATAACAGAGGAAGGCGGTCCACCCACTTGTCCGACACTGACCTGACTGCAGCTGGCTTGTGTCTCTGCCGCCGAGCTGATCTGGTGCCTCGGTTATCGAATCAGATAATACAGGAAATAATGTGGAAGTTTTCCAGAGACATTGTTGGACTGGAAAGTTCTCTGCCAGTTTCTGCATCCCACAGGGATTCTGTGGAATCCCCATTGGATCTGAAAAGACCAGCAAGGATAAGAACCCCAAAGTATGCATGTAAATGAGTTTGGTCCATCTCTCTCCAAAAACACGTCTTCCCTCCAAATTAGTGCAGTCCAGAATGATTTTCTGTATGGTGTCTGGGATGAACAGTTCAAAAGAAGACTTTATGTCCTGCACATGAGTAACCGCTATCCGCGTCGGCCCTGATTGCATCCTTATCACCTTGTCAGCCATGCGGGGTGGCTCATTCCTTGGGCAAGAAGACCATTCAATTTCACAATTTTTTGACATCCATATTTCTTCTCCTGCAGACTGCTGATGAGCTGGTTGCTGACGGGCTGGTCCTGGGGCTGGCTGCTGACGGGCTGGTCCTGGGGTTGGCTGAGGGTCAATCTCATCCTCTTCTTCCAACTCACTGTCAGACTCCAAATTGACAGAGACATGATCCTCATATTCAGAAAATTCTTCTTCTTCGAAAGTGGAAGACACTCCTTACACACTGGCTTCTCTCTGCAAAATGTTTTTCTAATGCCCTTTGAGCAGCGATTATTTTTGCCATAGTGATTGAATGTGTGGCTCCTTACCACAATCTAAGCTATTTATTTGTTGTGTCCCTCCCTCAATTTTGTGCAGGTTCCCGCAAGACATTGTGTAGTTTCACACACTACAATGTCACGAATGTCGTAATGAGCGGACCAAGGCGCAGCGTGATTGAAGTTCCACATCTTTATTACGGTGAAACTTTAAAACAAAAACAATAAACCAAAAACGAAACGTGAAAGTAGTGGTGCACAAACACAAAACAATATCCCACAAACACAGGTGGGAATAATGGCTACCTAAATATGATCCCCAATTAGAGGCAACGATTACCAGCTGCCTCTAATTGGGAACCATACAAAACACCAACATAGAAATATTGAGCTAGAACACCCCCTAGTCACGCCCTGACCTACTACACCATAGAGAACCAAGGGCTCTCTATGGTCAGGGCATGACAACAATGGGTAAAGAGTGCGAGAAAAGCGGGAGACAGACAGTTTCTTGGTGCTATGTTGAAACAGCAGGCCCAGGGAGGAGAAAGGCAGAGTGAAGGCACAGAGCAAACCTTTTTGTTTCATTTTTACTTGTTTTACCTACACACACACTTTTCCACACTTTTATTACCCTCGGGTTCAGTGAACCCGAACACCACACATGTAATATAAATGTGTAGAGGGGTGCACAGTGTGCACTCAATGAAAATGTGTTATTTTAAATGGTCTACACAGAAAAAGGCCAATGAGTCTCAGGTTGAAAAAATAATTAACTATTTTATTTTAGTAAACATTGAAAATGGGTCCCACAGACCCAAACACCACACACACAATGGTTAAAATACTGTAGAATTCCATTCATTTCTATGGAGGAATGCTCCTACTGGGGAGTGCCAATATGGCCGACCGGTGGCTTCAAAGCCTCTCAATGACCAATGCATAGCATCATCAATCAAGGGTTTATATACTATACAGTATTGGCCCAAACATGTCTTCTGTGGCTGGATAACATGTCCAAAACCTGTTCTCTATGGGTGGACAAAATGTCCTAAACATGTCCTCTATGGGTGGATTACATGCAGAACACTTTCTCTATGGCTGAACAACATGTCCAAAGCATGTTCTCTATGGGTGAACAACAGTGCCATACAGAGGACACTTTTTTATGAACACATATAGAAACACAAGGTTAGGAAAGGCTAATTGTAAAACAACGAGCTGAAATAACCATAACCTAATAACTGGATTTGCTTTAGTCTATGAATTTATCAAGTGGATGAATAATACGATGAAAACCTTTTCTAGCAGACTCAAAGAGTAAACCTTTGGTCAGCAGCCCTAGGGGAGAAATGTACTGTGTACACATTTGGCAGCAGCAACGTACTGTACAGTCTGCCTGCCTTGCTTCTTCTTTTTGCAAGAATCACAAACTCCAGCCCAGCAAACACATACTTTTGAACTGTAGACAGCCCACAGCCCGCAGCCATAACAATCACCTTTGACTGAGAGAAATAAGCGAGTTTGCGGTGGAGTCTGTAGATCTGTGGGAAATCACACAGATGTAGAGGATTTGCATACTCTTCTACTTAAATAACTTATTACTGAGGCCAGCTACACCCACATCGCTGTGTAGATTTCAGGGTCCAGTGCACATCTGAGCCTGACAATTTAGGATCCCAGTGTCTCTCTGAAATAAATGAATACACATTCCTCATTTTGTGCACTGTTGTAAAAGCATCTGAGGGAGAAAGAGAATGAGAGGCAGCAAAGAGAAGGAGAGAGGCACTGGAATTCAGGCAATCTAACAGTACAGTATTTAGTTAATTATAAAATAACTCAAAGGGATGAAATATTAAAGGATTAATACGTGGAGTATGCAATTATTGTTGCTTTCTCAAATATTCATAAGCGACAGACAGTTTCTGCATACCAATCATACTGTTGCAACTCGCATGGACAGAGAGAAGACAAACATTTTGTAAGGACTCTCTACAGCAACCTTTAGATCTTTGTGTATACCTGACATTTAGAAAAGATTTGTCTCCATTCATTCTTAATTTTTTCATGAGCTTTTCTCTTACTCTCTAGTTAGTTAACCTGTCTAGGACTGGGCTAACCCCTCTCCAACAGCCAATGAAATTGCAGGGCGCCAAATTCAATCAACAGAAATCTCATAATTCAAATTTCTCAAACATAGAATTCTCGTTAATCCAACCACAGTGTCCGATTTCAAAAAGGCTTTTTGGCGAAAGCAGAACACATCATTATGTTAGGTCAGCAACTAGTCACAGAAAGCATACAGCGATTTTCCAACCACAGAGAGGAGTCACAAAAAGCAGAAATAGAGATAAAATGAATCACTAACCTTTGATATTCTTCATCAGATGACACTCCCGGGACAACATGTTACACAATACATGTATGTTTTGTTCGATCAAGTTCATATTTATATCCAAAAACCTCAGTTTACATTTGGCTTTGCCTCCAAAACATCTCGTGAATTTGCACAGAGCCACATTAATTTACAGAAATACTCATAATAAACATTGATAAAAGATACAACTATTATACATGGAACTTTAGATAAACTTCTCCTTAATGCAACCGCTGTGTCAGGTTTCAAAAAAACTTTACGGAAAAAGCACACCATGCTATGCTCGGAGCCCAAATAAGCCATATAGATATCCGCCATGTTTTGGAGTCAACAGAAGTCAGAATAGCATTATAAATATTCACTTACCTTTAATGATCTTCATCAGAATGCACTCCCAGGAATCGCAGTTCGACAATAAATGTTTGATTTGTTCGATAAAGTTCATAATTTCTGTCCAAACACCTCCTTTTTGTTAGCGCGTTGAGCCCAGTATTCCACATTCATGACGCGCGATCACTAGGAGCAGAGAAAAAGTCAAAAAGTTCCGTTACAGTCCGTAGAAACATGTCAAACGAAGTGTAGAATCAATCTTTAGGATGTTTTTAACATAAATCTTCAATATTGTTCCAACCGGAGAATTCCTTTGTCTACAGAAATGCAATGGAACTCAAGTTAACTCTCACATGAACTCGCATGGTGAACTCGTGGCACTCTGGGAGAGACCTTACTCAGTCCCCTCTCATTCGCCCCCACTTCACAGTAGAAGCATCAAACAAGGTTCTAAAGACTGTTGACATCTAGTGGAAGCCTTAGGAAGTGCAATATGACCCCATAGACACTGTGTATTGGATAGGCCAAGAGTTGAAAAACTACAAACCTCAGATTTCCCACTTCCTGGTTGGATTTCTCTCAGGTTTTTCCCTGCCATATGAGTTCTGTTATACTCACAGACATCATTCAAACAGTTTTAGAAACGTCAGAGTGTTTTCTATCCAAATCTACTAGTAATGTGCATATATTAGCAACTGAGACTGAGTAGCAGGCAGTTTACTCTGGGCATTTTCACGCTTTATCCAAACGTGAAAATGCTGCCCCCTATCCCAAACAAATTTTAATCACATTGTATGTGATTAAGGTAATTTTTGATGTGTTTCAAGTAGTGAGGAAATAAGTTAGCATTTATTAGCATTATGACGGATATACTTGGTGATGTTGAATAAGTGGATATTCAGAGGCTGAATTGAGTGTGATCGTATTCAAACTAACCCATGATGTTAAGTTTTGCATGAAGTAAATACAACTGCTTTGTGTGCTATGACCTTGGGCAGGAGAATATGATATATTGATTCCTGGAACCATTGAACACCTGGCATTGTACTAAATTATATTCATACTCTTCTTTCCATTGGGGCAAACTGATATCAAGAAAAAACAATAAACTTCCAAAATGGCTTGGATGAGGTTGAATTCACACCCAGCATTCAACATATACCAGATTTCAGCGCAACAGACGTCAATACGTGCTATTGGCCTTATAGCAGTAGTGTGATGTAGAGAGAGAGAGATGGATCTTTACATTACATAACGATATATACCCCCTAATCCTATACCTTGATTCCTCCATTCAAGTCTATTGTTTTTACTTTAGTTCCAAGTCAAGGACTTCCTGAGGGAATCAATGGGGTTACGGTCATGTAGTCCTTATTGTGGGTCCTTGATGTTCGTGTCAGATCCCAGCTCCCTCCCCTTGATCAGGCCCATGGCATGATCAATCATCTACAAATGGCACACTTCCTGAAAAATAACATACAGTATGAAAACAGCTACATGCTGATGGTGGGGTTCAAGTCTAAAGAATAGTGGTGGCTATTCAGCATGATAAATGTCCATTGGGTGGCTATTCAGCAGCCTGATGGTCTGGGGGTAGAAGCTTTTGGCCAGTCTGTTAGATTTAGTCATGATGCTCCTGTACTGCCCGCGTCTGAGTGATGGAAGCGGGGTGAACAGGCTGTGGCAAGGGTGCCTGTCCCTGATGATCTTCTTGTCCTTCCTATGACACCTAGTGTTGTAGGTGTCCTGGAGGGCAGGCAGTGTGCACCCAATGGTACGTTCCACTGAGCATACCACCCTCTGTAGTGCCTTGCGGTCAGCAGCGGTGGAGTTGGTATGTTTAATCTCATAAAAAAATGAAATGATACTCTAACTTTGTAAGGATTTGACAAAGTCAGTTCTTGAGATATTATTCATTTCTTCCTTATTGCTTTGGGGTTTCTCAGCTTTGATGCTTTTTGACACCTTGGGGGAAAAACATTTTTCAGCGCTGCTAAAGTGACAGTGCGCTTCTCAGTCAGTTTGGCTTCGGATGAGAGGATTTTTAGCTTCATATATCGTGATATGTTGACTGTCTTTTCTCCATGAGCATACTATGTATCTCTTCTCTGACTGGCATATGAATAAAACATAAACAAATGAAATGTAAATGATTTTTACTACATATTCAAGGTGGCAGACATTTCAAAGCAGCTATTTTGCCATCAGAACATCATGTAACTGTTTAGATTATACAACTAACTTTTTTAAATGTCCACTGAAGAGACTGGTAAGTTGAAGCCAGTATTTAGTTTATTACAGCTCTCCACTCTAATAAAACATAAAACCCGATGCAATTAGCACAATTACTATTCTTTATAGCTACCATATTCTGACTTAATGTCAAGGGAACAGCTGTTCTAAACTACTGTGTCCGTGCATTATTTATTTTTATATTACTATCATTATACTGAGGGAACTTTCAATTAGTTTGAACAAAATGTTCTGTAATTTGAGAAAAAAAAGTAGGCTTATTATAATGAGTAAGTATTACTATAGTATTATTAGTAGTATTATTATTATAACTTTTGGGGGGTCTTTTTTATGACAAAATCATCTTCTTCCATAAAGTTAATGATCTGTCAATCACTTAAAACTTTTATCTGTTTGGGTATATTTGTTTGATACTTGTTAGGGTAAAATTAAAATGTTATTTAGTGTTTCTAGAGTTCAATGTCTATGTGAGTTCTGTAAATCCATTTTACAATTGTCGCATATCATATTCAACCCAGAATGATGTTCTAATTAACAACTTTAATCAATTGAAAATGTGAAGAAGCCAATTATCGCCAAACGTTAGGTTATTATTTATTTTGGGAAGAACAGTAGCTATTAAATTATAGGGTGAACAATGTATACTCTTCAGGAACATATAGTATGTGCGCTGCATCTGTCTACGACGGCTTCATTTGAATTTTGATATGAAGATATTTAATAGCATTCAACAGTGCACGTTTTTTCCTCGACAGTAAACCTTGTCAAAGTAAATAGTTTGCAATATGATAAATTTATATCTAAGGGAATATTAGAGGGAACAATGCCTTTTTTTGTTCACATTAAACTACCATCTGAATTGCCATCGCCACAATAGCCACAATAGGCCGATAACTGGTTTATCATGCAAATAGGCCACTTATTATGTGATGAACCCGCCCCAATTCACAACCATGCCTGTAGGAATTATCCAGCAATAACAGGGCTAGAGAAATTAATGGGGTTTTCATGCAAAGGAGGGATAGCAGAGATTACCTTATACAGAAAGTCACACAAAAGGTATTGAGTGATATGAGTTCAGATACCAGGGCCTAGTACTGTATCCAGCCAAGCCTTAAAGGGAATCCGTTTCAGATCTGCTCTCCATTTACAGTCACGGCAAATTATACTTGAAGATGAGTATTGGGGTGGCTGGCATGGCACCAGAGGTGTATGGACTTCCTGTAAGGAGACAAAGGAGGTTTTAACATTTTCTAGCTGACCTCATCAGGTATACTTTAGCTTTTATTAATGTTATTTCTAAATAGTAGATGTTTGGTCATCGATATTTGAGAGTCTATGCAATGTAATTTGTTATTATGGTGTAAGCACAAAGACACTTTTATCAAGTGAATGCCTTAGAATAAGACATTCCTTCTCCTTTTTGCACGCTCATTCCAAACACCAACTGCATCAATCAAGCCATATTCAAGAAAATAAACATAAACTTTGAAAGTCTGGCCAAATATTATAAATGCTATGTACACAGACTGACCCCCCTGCTGTCGTATGTTGTTGCAGTGCCATTCTAGATTTGTGTGAAGGTGGAAAAAGTACTTTTCCCTCTTTGACACAATACAATCAGTGTGTACAGTACCTGGCCACATCTGTTCTCTCAGGCAGGAGCTGCAAGGTGAGATATTATACTTGCTCTGCCTTTGTGTGTGTGTGTGTGTGTGTGTGTGTGTGTGTGTGTGTGTGTGTGTGTGTGTGTGTGTGTGTGTGTGTGTGTGTGTGTGTGTGTGTGTGTGTGTGTGTGTGTGTGTGTGTGTGTGTGAGAGAGATTACAACCGTATCAAAGCTTGTATCTTATTTTAGAATATTAATAAACCTAACCATGGCATTTTGACATTTGTTTTTGTGCCCATAAACACACAAGGTTGGAACATTATTGAAAGTTCAATTACAGATATTTCAAAAAGTGAAGGGGCAATTTTGGGCAAGATATAAAGTCAATACAAGTGTTAAAGGTCAGTTATGCCAAGGATTCAATTACTCCTAGAGAGCCTGTGAAGTTGAACTGCTATATGTGACAGTGCTGTGCAAATACATTGGTGTGATCAGAATTGAGAAGGGCAAGAACTAGCTCTAGAGAACATTATAAAAGAGCACCTTTTCCCTCCCATGCTCTAAGTTTCTTTTTAGCTCCAGCTCTGACTTCAGAGTAAATTGTGTTTTTAACCTTTCGGTTGCCCGAAGGGATCAGTGTAAAATACAGTCCAGGCCAGTACACAAGTATGTAAATGTTTGCCCTGTGTAAATAATGACCTTTGTGTTTAAGCAGTTTGTTGTGCTATGAGGTGTTATGGATCACGATGAACGTGTATCAAAACCGTCGGGCAAATTGACGTTCAACAATGAGACAATCAATTCCCACCATCAGCAAGGTTCTGTGCACCACTCTTAATGACAGAGGCTAATGCAGCATCCTATAATGCTTACATCTCTACCCCCAGTTACTGCTAAAGGAAAGAGCACATAAGGTGGGTTAAAATTACAAATCGCCAAGTACATTAAACAATGTAAAACATTAAGACTGAAAATTACTAATCAGAACTACTTAACTAATACTTGATTTTTTTTTGCAATGAATGTTATTTAAATAGAAGGGAGCCTCAATTGTTATGTTCACTACAACAAATATTCCTGTACTAATTTTAATAATGATCGTTCAGAATACATAATGCAACTTAGTGTCAAAAAGTTAATGAAACACTAAACTTACAACTAACAAGATAACCTAATGGGTGGTGATGTCACGTTATTACATAAAGTATTGGACACTAAAATACTTTGTGTTGGGTTATTCGACTGGTTCTAGGCAACGGGTTTCCAACAAAAATTTAATGAGCGTAACTTATTACTTTTTAAAGTGCTTTAAACCAAAGAAAGGTCTCACGAATCATCAAGTATCAAAGAAAACGTCAGTACCTTGAGCTGTCGTAAGACTTTTGTCAAAACCCTTTTCTTCCAGCATAAAACCAGGGGGTTAAGGTGATTTGAGTGATGAGCGTGGTGTGTGTGTGTAGGTGTCTTTGCTAGCGACCTTGTCTGTAATAGAGTTTTACTTCTCAAAAATCTCAGGCCAATCAGGTGTCAGCCAGGTGTGAATGGATTCCAGTGGGTGCATTTTAATTGCCTCTCCCCTTCATAGTTGGCACAGGCAGGGCTATGTGTGGTACTTCTACCCTTTCGCTAGCTGAAGAAAGAGAAACAACAATTAAAATGGCCACCTGACCAGAAAAAGAATGTATGGAGAATTCAGCTAATGACAGAAGGAGTTTGTTTCAAATGCAGTAGGGAAAGAGGAGAAGAACAGTGGACAAGGACTCATTACAAGGGACTCAAAGCCTTTCAACACTCACAGTTCAAGGAACTTCCGTCACAGCAAGTTTAATAAATTTATTTCATTCAGGACTATTTGATAGCTCTGGCACAAGTCGACATATGAACCTAACAGCCAAGGCTAGGGCCGTCTAACCTAGAACAAGCCAGTCTGTCTGTTTGAGAAGTGAGCACAGCATCATTTGTATTCTTGCCATGGCAAACTACTAAAACATTTGACAGAAGTTAGACAGACGATCAGAGAAAACAGAGGATCAGGCAAAACTTTACCCAAACAAAAGATTAAGGCACACCTCAGAAAAATGTTCAAAGGAAATAAAGGCACATAAGATGTGTACTTTGGAATTGGTTATACCATGTATTTGATAAATGGAATCTAACAAGTACATGGATATTCAGGTGGGTTAGGAGAGTAGGTTGACACATTTATCAAGGGTTCAGCAGCGCTGTGTCTGAATGCTAGGCAACGCTGTGTCTGAATGCTAGGCAGCGCTGTGTCTGAATGCTAGGCAGCGCTGTGTCTGAATGCTAGGCAGCGCTGTGTCTGAATGCTAGGCAACGCTGTGTCTGAATGCTAGGCAGCGCTGTGTCTGAATGCTAGGCAACGCTGTGTCTGAATGCTAGGCAGCGCTGTGTCTGAATGCTAGGCAGCGCTGTGTCTGAATGCTAGGCAATGCTGTGTCTGATGCACTCCTCGGCCAGTGTAGTCTGGCCCAGGAGTATGAAGGTGAACGGAAAGGCTCTGGAGCAATGAACCGCCCTTGCTGTCTCTGCCTGGCCGGTTCCCCTCTCTCCACTGGGATTCTCTGCCTCTAACCCTATTACAGGGGCTGAGTCACTGGCTTACTGGTGCTCTTTCATGCCGTCCCTGGGAGGGGTGCGTCACTTGAGTGGGTTGAGTTACTGACGTGATCTTCCTGTCTGGGTTGGCGCCCCCCCTTGGTTTGTGCTGTGGTGGAGATCTTTGTTGGCTATACTCGGCCTTGTCTCAGGATTATAAGTTGGTGGTTGAAGATATCCCTCTAGTGGTGCGGGGGCTGTGCTTTGGCAAAGTGGGTGGGGTTATATCCTTCCTATTTGGCCCTGTCCGGTGGTATCTTCAGATGGGGCCACAGTGTCTCCTGACCGCTCCTGTCTCAGCCTCCAGTATTTATGCTGCAGTAGTTTGTGTCGGGGGGCTAGGGTCAGTTGGTTATACCTGGAGTACTTCTCCTGTCTTAACCAGTGTCCTGTGTGAATTTAAGTATGCTCTCTCTAATTCTCTCGTTCTCTCTTTATTTCTCTCTCTCTGAGAACCTGAGCCCTAGGACCATACGTCAGGACTACCAGGCATGATGACTCCTTGCTGTCCCCAGTCCGCCTGGCCTTGCTGCTATTCCAGTTTCAACTGTTCTGCCTGCGGTTACGGAACCCCTACCTGTCCCAGACCTGCTGTTTTCAACTCTTAATGATCGGCTATGAAAAGCCAACTGAGATTTATTCCTGATTATTATTTGACCATGCTTGTCATTTATGAACATTTTGAAAATCTTGGCTCTCTCTAATTTTCTCCTTCTCTCTTTCTTTCTCTCGGAGGACCTGAGCCCTGGGACCATACGTCGGGACTGCCGGGCGTGGTGGCTCCTTGCTGTCCCCAGTCCGCCTGGCCTTGCTGCTGTTCCGGTTTCAGCTGTTCTGCCTGCGGTTATGGAACCGCCACCTGTCCCAGACCTGCTGTTTTTCAACTCTTAATGATCGGCTATGAAAAGCCAACTGAAAATTATTCATGATTATTATTTGACCATGCTTGTCATTTATGAACATTTTTGAACATCTTGGCATAGTTCTGTTATAATCTCCACCCGGCACAGCCAGAAGAGGACAAGCCACCCCTCATAGCCTGGTTCCTATCTAGGTTTCTTCCTAGGTTTTGGCCTTTCTAGGGAGTTTTTCCTAGCCACCGTGCTTCTACACCTGCATTACTAGCTGTTTGGGGTTTTAGGCTGGGTTTCTGTACAGCACTTCGAGATATTAGCTGATGTACGAAGGGCTATAAAAAATAAACTTGATTGATTGATTGAATGCTAGGCAGCGCTGTGTCTGAATGCTAGGCAGCGCTGTGTCTGAATGCTAGGCAACGCTGTGTCTGAATGCTAGGCAGCGCTGTGTCTGAATGCTAGGCAGCGCTGTGTCTGAATGCTAGGCAACGCTGTGTCTGAATGCTAGGCAACGCTGTGTCTGAATGCTAGGCAGCGCTGTGTCTGAATGCTAGGCAGCGCTGTGTCTGAATGCTAGGCAACGCTGTGTCTGAATGCTAGGCAGCGCTGTGTCTGAATGCTAGGCAACGCTGTGTCTGAATGCTAGGCAAAGCTAGCTTTTTTGAACGGCTTACAACTTTCAAAACATTGGCTAGTAAAAATAATATCATTAGGAAGAAAACAATGTCTCGATAGATAAATGGGAAAAAACTAATTCAATCATAATGTAATGCTCCAAGTCATATTTATAACAACCATAAAAAGACATTATGACTCAACAATCTAAGGAAGTGATTGTGATAACTAATACACCCAAGCTGCTGTCATACGAGATACACATCTGAAGAAAAGCTCATCAGGACGAATGGTCGTTATCTCAACATAACGCTCAGTGATTCAATCTTTTTCTTTCCCTCCTGTTATTCATTATCATATAGAATACCTGATGTAGCACAGCACCACGTCTCGTCGCCGTGCCCCGATTTTATCGCTTGGCACTGCTGGAGGACAATACACAACAGGCACAGATTAACGCAAGATAAAAACCCTTCCAATTAATCAAGAGTTGAGTGGGAGAGACTTTCAATTTAATCTCTAAAAGAAGAATCCTTCATGTACTCTATTGCACCATGTCAGACTTTGTGGGCTTATGGGATTGCGATGAAGGCTTACCTCGTCTGGACAGTGGACAGTTATTGAGTGCACTTTTGTCCTTGGGGTCAGGCAACGGCCTATGTTCTAGTGGCGACTTGGTTGGGAAAATGTGCAGCTCTGCATTATATCTCAGTGCTCGGTCTACTTTACTGGAGTGAAGTGATATGAGAGCAACTTTGCTATCGATGGCAGTCACAGTTGGATGGACTAACAACTATGAACAATTGCAAGATAAAATGGTTGTTACAAATTATTCAAACAAGTATCAGGTATATAGGATGCCGATATTAGAAATGCTAATATTGCTAACGCCATCACCAATGATAAATGATCCACTTTAATCACGAAATGCTCAGGAAGCATAACAGAGTTTTGCTGTTCAATGTCTCCAATAATTAAAAAAGGTTTACCCCATAAACATATCATACTTCAAAATATCAGCCCACAGTACTGTCAAGCGTTTAATTATCCAATGCTAACATGTACAGTATGTCTAACTTTAGAAAAACAACTATTGAAATAGCTAACTGTGTAATGTTGCTGCCAATTGTACTCAATCACACTTCACTAGAAAGCCATCAATGACAGACGTACAATATAAGTGTGACCTTTTTTGTGAACAAATTTGTTTTACTTCCCAAATAATATGTAACAAATAACAAAACACAATTGTTCAACACACATATCACTCACACCCATCCTCCTCAAGTGAGGCCTTTCTTTAACACCAACTTGAAGTAAATCATTATTTGATTATCTCTCATTGTACCTAAATAGCATCATGTTGGCAGTGAGCCAAACCCAATACAGCAAACAATCTAATTGTATTTAGATGTGTGGTTGTTAAATTAATTCCTGCATTTATTTTCTACCACTAATTATACCCCATATGCTTTCAAACTTGTTTATTCTTTACAAGACACAAGGACAACTGAATTAAATGTTTACTTTGCAATGCCTTTTTGCCACAATCACAAATTCTGTTCACCAGCTCTATTGAAATGCCCATGGAAATTGTATTCTCAATAAATGTGAGACTGAGAGACTGTTTTCTGCATTTGAATGAATCCATGCCATTACCTGAGGCTTCCCTGTTAAGAGAGACAGGGAATTAGGTGAATTTTCTCCCACTTCTCTGAAAATACCTATTTTTCCATGGTATTATCTCCTGGGACATAAATTAAGTTTGCTCAAAATGTCAGCTTCATACAGTGTGAGCAGATATATCATTTGCTCTCCATAGGATAGAGACAAAAATTATGATGCTTGGTGTACATTTTACACCCATAGAGAATTTAATTGATGCCTTCACTTTAAAAGGAGTTGATTCAAAATTCTCATGAGGCAGAAGAACGTCAAAATGTTTGTTCTAGTGACAACAATGGTGCAAATGTTGCTTAGTCTGTAGAGTATTTTTATATACAGTGTGTGCAGTATACTCTACCATTCAAAAGTTGGGGTCACTTAGAAATGTCCTTGTTTTCAATGACAACATACATGAAATGAGTTTCAAAATGAATAGGAAATATATTCAAGATGTTGACGAGGTTAAAAGTAATGATTTTTAATTTAAATAATAACTGTGTCCTTCAAACTTTGCTTTTGTCAAGGAATCCTCAATTTGCAGCAATTACAGCCTTGCAGACCTTTGGCATTCAAGTTGTCAATTTGTTGAGGTAATCTGAAGGATTGGCTTGATGGGCACTTCTTACGTACCATACGGTCAAGCTGCTCCCACAACAGCTCAATAGGGTTGAGATCCGATAACTGTGCTGGCCACTCCCTTATAGACAGAATACCAGCTGACTGCTTCTTCCCTAAATAGTTCTTGCATAGTGTGTAGCTGTGCTTTGGGTCATTGTCCTGTTGTAGGAGGAAATTGGCTCCAATTAAGCGCCGTTCACAGGGTATGGCATGGCATTGCAAAATGGAGTGTTCCTTTTTTTCAAGGTCCCTTTTACCCTGTACAAATCTCCCACTTTACCACCACCAAAGCACCCCCAGACCATCACATTGCCTCCACCATGCTTGACACATGGCGACATGCACTCCTCCAGCAACTTTTCATTTTTTCTGCGTCTCACGAATGTCACCTCAAACTTGTATTCGTTTGTCCATAACACTTTTTTCCAATCTTCCTCTGTCCAGTGTCTGTGTTCATTTGCCCATCTTAATCTTTTTTTTTCATTAGCCAGTCTGATATGGCTTTTTTTCTTTGCAACTCTGCCTAGAAAGCCAGCATCCCGGAGTCGCCACTTCACTGTTGATGTTGAAACTGGTGTTTTGCAGGTACTATTTAATGAAGCTGCCAGTTGAGGAATTGTGAGGCGTCTGTTTCTCAAACTAGACACTAATGTACTTGCCCTCTTGCTCAGTTGTGCACCGGGGCCTCCCACTCCTTTTTCTATTCTGGTTAGAAGCAGTTTGCACTGTTCTGTGAAGGGAGTAGTAAACAGCATTGTACAAGTAGTTTCAGAAGAACATTTTTTGTTTCTGACCATTTTGAGCCTGTAATCGAACCCACAAATGCTGATGCTCCAGATACTCAAATAGTCTAAAGAATGCCACTTGTATTGCTTCTTTAATCAGCACAACAGATTTCAGCTGTGCTAACATAATTGCAAAAGGGTTTTCTAATGATCAATTAACCTTTTAAAATTATAAACTTGGATTAGCTAACACAACGTGTTATTGGAACACAGGAGTGATGGTTGCTGATAATGGGCCTCTGTACGCCTATCTAGATATTCCATAAAAAATCAGCCGTTTACAGCTACAATAGTCATTTACAACATTAACAATGTCTACACTGTATTTGAATCAAATAAACCTCCACTTCCTTCCATTCTGCTAGCAAACGTGCAATCTTTGGAAAATATAATAGATGACCTATGCGGAAGATTACCAACGGGACATTCAAAACTGTAATAGCTATTGCTTCATGGAGTCGTGGCTGAACGACGACACGATCAACATACAGATGGCTGGTTATACGCTGTATCGGTAGGATAGAACAGCGGAGTCTGGTAAGACAATTGGAGGCGGACTACAGTGCCTTGCAAAAGTTGGCATTGGCCCCCTTGGCGTTCTTACGATTTTGTTGCATTACAACCTGTAATTTAAATTGATTTTTATTTGGATTTCATGTAATGGTGAAGTGAAATGAAAAAAATTACTTGTTTCAAATATTTTTAAATTTGAAAAGTGGTGGGTGCATATGTATTCACCCCCTTTGCTATGAAGCCCCTAAATAACATCTGGTGCAACCAATTACCTTCAGAAGTCACATAATTAGTTAGATTGCACACAGGTGGACTTTATTTAAGTGTCACATGATCTCTCACATGATCTGAGTATATACACCTGTTCTGAAAGGCCCCAGAGTCGGCAACACCACTAAGCAAGAGGCTCCACCAAGCACGCGGCACTATGAAGACCAAGGAGCTCTCCAAACAGGTCAGGGACAAAGTTGTGGAGAAGTACAGATCAGGGTTGGGTTATAAAAAAATATCTGAAACTTTGAACATTCCACGGAGCACCATTAAATCCATATTAAAAAATGGAAAGAATATGGCACCTCAAATCTGCCAAGAGAGGGCCACCCACCAAAACTCACGGACCAGGAAAGGAGGGAATTAATCTGAGAGGCAATAAAGAGACCAAAGATAACCCTGAAGGAGCTGCAAAGCTCCACAGCAAAGATTGGAGTATCTGACCATAGGACCACTTTAAGTAGTACAAAAGGCATGTGAGAGACTCCCCAAACATATGGAAGAAGGTACAATGGTCAGATGAGACAAAAAAATACTTTTTGGCCATCAAGGAAAACTCTATGTCTGGCGCAAACCCAACACCTCTCATCACCCCGAGAATCTCATCCCCACAGTGAAGCATGGTGGTGGCAGCATCATGCTGTGGGGAAACTGGTCAGTATTGAAGGAATGATGGATGGCACTAAATACAGAGAAATGCTTGAGGTAAACCTGTTTCAGTCTTCCAGAGATTTGAGACTAGGACGGAGGTTCACCTTCCAGCAGGACAATGACCCTAGGCATACTGCTAAAGCATCACTCGAGTGGTTTAAGGGGAAACATTTAAATGTCTTGGAATGGCCTAGTCAAATCCCAGACCTCAATCCAATTGAGAATCTGTGGTATGACTTAAAGATTGTTGTACACCAGTGGAACCCATCAAACTTGAAGGAGCTCTAGAAGTTTGCCTTGAAGAATGGGCAAAAATCCCAATGGCTAGATGTGTCAAGCTTATTGAGACATACCCCAAGAGAATCATGCTGTTCAGTTTATTTTCAACTACTGGGACTTTCAGACTAGTCAGGATGAAGGCAAAGATGATTGAAGCAAAGTACAGAGAGATCCTTGATCAAAACCTGCTCCAGTGCTCAGGACCTGGGTGAAGGTTCACCTTCTAACAGGACGCCGACCGTTAGCACACAGCCAAGACAACGCAGGAGTGGCTTCAGGACAAGTCTCTGAATGGCTGTGCCACTCAAGGACAGAGCCCGGACTTGAACCCGATATAACATCTCTGAAAAGACCTGAAAATAGCTGCGCAGCCACTCTCCCCATCCAACCTGACAGAAATCAAATAAAATGTTATTGGTCACATACACATGGCTAGCAGATGTTATTGGGAGTTTAGCGAAGTGTTTGTGCTTCTAGTTTCGACAGTGCAGCAAATCTAATAAGTAACCTTACAATTGCACAACAGCATCCTAATACACACAAATCTAAGTAAAGGAATGGAATAATAATATAGAAACATAAATATATGGATGAGCAATGACAGAACGGCATAGGCAAGATGCAAAGATGGTATAAAATACAGCATATGCATACAGTTGAAGACAGAAGTTTACATACACCTTATCCAAATACATTTAAACTCAGTTTTCACAGTTCCTGACATTTAATCCTGTCTTAGGTTAGTTAGGATCACCACTTTATTTTAAGAATGTGAAATGTTGGAATAATAGTACAGAATTATTTATTTCAGCTTTTATTTCTTTCATCACATTCCCAGTGGGTCAGAAGTTTACATACACTCAATTAGTATTTGGTAGCATTGCCTTTAAATTGTTTAACCTTTTCTCAATAGGGGGTGCTGTTGGGAGTTTGTAATAATTCCGTTCCCAAATTAAACTGCCTCGTACTCAATTCTTGCTCGTACAATATGCATATTATTATTACTATTGGATAGAAAACACTCTAGTTTCTAAAACCGTTTGAATTATTTCTCTGAGTGAAACAGAACTCATTCTGCAGCACATTTTCTGTCAGGAAGTGAGATTTCAGAAATCGAGGTCCCTGTTCTGAGGTCAGTTTATAAGTCCCCATGTAAGCCATGGGGCTACATGCACTGCATACGCCTTCCTCTAGATGTCAGTAAGCGGTGAGAATTTGAATGGAGTGGATTGCGCAATCTGGGCCACTATTGTCAGGACCCGGTGCGAGAAACAGTCACTAATAATCGTCAGAACCCAGAAGATGAGGCAGACACAGCAGTACTAGAGATGGTGGTTTAATTAAAAGAACAAAATCTTCAGGCAAAGAAACTAAATCCACAATGTCCAAAAATAAAGCCAAGAGGCACAAAATGGAAAACCTCCAAAATACAAAAGAAACTCCACAAAGTGGTAAAAAACAGCAGGGAAAAACAAACCTCAAAATACTACTCAAATAATACACAAGAACTAAACCAGAGAACCTCTGGAAAATCCAACAAGAGAAATATCTGTATAAAACAAGGCTTGGGCTAGGGCAGGGTGCTAACTTACAAACACTGAGCAAGGAACTGAGGAACACACAGGGTTTAAATAAATAAAGGGAATGACCTACAGGTGCAAACAATAATTAGAGCAAGAAAAAACAAAAGGTACAAAAAAGGTGCAATGGGGACATCTAGTGACCAAAACCCGAACAGTCTTGGCCAAAACCTGACAACTATAAAGGATCATGGAACAGAAGTACCGTTCTTTTCAACGGGGCATCTGGCGCAAGGGGGACATCACAATGGCGTCCTGCAAAAGATTTCGTTTTAGCAGTTCTATATCTTCGGTCATGTTTTTATTCGTTATAGGTGTTAAAGACGTCATAAGGTAGTTAATTTAAACCGACTTAAAGCAGTTTATATCAGTTTATTGCGATTTTCTGGGATTTCTTTGTGACGCGCTTTCACGAGTTGGACACCTCTCCAGTGGGTGGCTATCGTTAGCTGCTATTTCTACAGGTGAAGAGGACATCTTTCAACCAAAAGACGATTGTTCTGGAGAAAGGACACCTTACCCAAGATTCTGATGGAAGCTCGGCAAATAGTAAGCAATCTTTATGTTGTTAATTCGTATTTATGTTGACAAATGTCAAATAATAATTCCGCCATGAATTTCGGTGCGGTCTCGCTTTAGCGCACGCTGTATGCTGAAGTAACGTTAATTTTAAAAATGTAACACAGCGATTGCATTAGGAACTAATTTGTCTTTCATTTGCTGTCCAACTTGTATTTTTTAGTCAAGTTTTGGATTAGTTACTGATTAGATTAGGTGACTCTCCCAAGATTTCTCCCGACATATTGTTGGCAGCTTGGCTACTTTTCTCATTGTATAACCACGATTTGTGCCGCTAAATATACACATTTTCGAACAAACTCTATATGTATTGTGTAATATGATGTTATAGGACTGTCATCTGAAGAAGTTTGAGAAGGTTAGTGAAAAAATTAATATCTTTTGCTGGTTAATTCGTTATCGCTATTGTTGGCCTGAATCAATGCTGTTGTGTGGTTGGCTATTGTAGTAAGCTAATATAATGTTGCCTTCAACTTTGGAATTAGCAGTAAACATTAGCCATGTGGGCAAGACGTGCCCAACTCCCGAGAACGCAGCACAAATAAATACCCGAAAATCGCAATATACTTATATAAACTGATATAACTCGGTTTAAAATAACAACATTATGATGTCTTTAACACCTACATCGAATTAAAACAGAGCCGGATATATCTAAGGGCTATAACGGGAGCTTTCTAGAACGACATCCTGAGGTCCTTTTTGCGTCATGGCGAAGAGAAGAAAGGGAGGACCCCACATTGCCAGCCCATTTATAAGGCCTCAGATCTGCCTAGCAACTCCATTGCAATTCTCACTATTCGCTGACATCCGGCGTATGCAGTGCATCTCAACCAATAGAATACATGCAAATTAATAAACCGACCTCAGAACAGCCTGCAGATTTCAGCACTCACATCCTCATAGGAAAATTGCTCCAACTCGAGTTCTGTTTTACTCACAGATATAATTCAAACGGTTTTAGAAACTAGAGAGTATTTTATATCCAATAGTAATAATATTATGCATATTGTACAAGCAAGAATTGAGTACGAGGCAGTTTAATTTGGGAACGAAATTATTACAAAGTCAAACAGCACCCCCTATTGAGAAAAGGTTTTAACAACTACAACCTGCGCATCAAGCTTAATGATAAGCTTGGTGGGTACTATGATGTTGAATGCTGAGCTATAGTCAATGAATAGCATTCATACATAGTTATTCCTCTTGTCCAGATGGGATAGGGCAGTGTGCAGTGTGATGGTGATTGCATTTTCTGTTGTCCTATTGGGGTGGTAAGCAATTTAAAGTTTGTCTAGGGTGACAGGTAAGGTGGGGGTGATATGATCCTTGACTCATCTCTCAAAGCACTTCATGATGACATTAGTGAGTGCTACGTGGCGATAGTCATTTAGTTCAGTTACCTTAGCATTCTTGTGTAGAGGAACAATTGTGGCCATCTTGAAGCATGTTGGGACAGCAGACTGGGATAGGGAGAGATTGAATATGTCTGTTAACACACCAGCCAGCTGGTCTGCACATGCTCTGAGGATGCGGCTAGGGATGCAGTATGGGCCGGCAGCCTTGCGTGGGTTAACACTTTCAAATGTCTTACTCATGTCGGCCACAGAGAAGGAGAATCCACAGTCCTTGGTAGCGGGCCGCGTCAGTGGCACTGTATTATCCTCAAAGCGGGCAAAGAAGGTATTTCGTTTGTCTCTAAGCAAGACGTTGGTGTCCGTGACATGGCTGTTTTTCCATTTTGTAGTCCATGATTGTCTGTAAACCCTGCCACATATGTGTCTGAGCCATTGAAAAGCGACTACACTTTGTCTCTATACAGACATTTTTCTTTTTTGATTGCCTTGTGAAGGGAATAACTACACTGTTTGTATTCGGCCATATTCCCAGTCACCTTTCCATGGTTAAATATGGTGGTTCACGCTTTCAGTTTTGCGAGAATGCCCTCATCTATCCAATGTTTCTGGTTATTGTAGGTTTTAATAGTCACAATTCTCTTGGGAGGTAATATGGTCGGCATTTGATTGTGAGGACTTCTAGGTCAGGTGAACAAAAAGACTTGAGTTCCTGTATGTTGTTACAATTACACCATGAGTCGTTAACCTCTCTGGGGTAGGTGGGACGCAATCGTCCCACCTGGCCAATAGCCAGGGAAAATACAGAGCGCCATATTAAAATTAAATGATATAAAAATCAAACTTTCATTAAATCACACATGTAAGATACCAAATTAAAGCTACACTCGTTGTGAATCCAGCCAACATGTCAGATTTCAAAAAGGCTTTTCGGCGAAACCATAAGATGCTATTATCTGATGATTGCACAACAGTAAACAAAGAGAGTAGCATATTTCAACACTGCAGTCACGACACAAAACGCAGAAATAAAAATAATTCATGCCTTACCTTTGACGAAATTCTTTTGTTGGCACTCTAATATGTCCCATAAACATCACAAATGGTCCTTTTGTTCGATGAATTCCGTCGATATATATCCAAAATGTCAATTTATTTGGCGCGTTTCATCCAGAAAAACACAGCTTCCAACTTGCGCAACGTCACTACAAAATATATCAAAAGTTACATGTAAACTTTACCAAAACATTTCAAACTACTTTTGTAATACAACGTTAGTTTTTTAAAACGTTAATAATTGATCAATTTGAAGACGGGATGATCTGTGTTCAATACAAAAAGAAAACAAACTGACGCAACTTTTTTGGTAATGTGCCTCTCTCAAACAATTTACTTCAAGTGACCCTCCTTTACGATGGCCGTACTTCTTCATTACACAAAGTAATAACCTTTCCATAGACTGGTGACATCCAGTGGAAACAAGTCCCTTACAAATATGGTGTCCCAATGAAGCTCATTGAAAGACAGTGACCTCAAAAAAATACAAATTCTGAATGGTTTGTCCTTGGGGTTTTGCCTGTTACATAAGTTCTGTTATGCTCACAGACATGATTCAAACAGTTTTAGAAAACTTCAGAGTGTTTTCTATCTACTAATAATATGCATATCTTATATTCTGGGGATGAGTAGAAGGAAGTTGAAATTGGGCACTATCCAAAAGTGAAAATGCTAACCCCTACCCCGAAGAAGTTAATCATGAAACATACACCCCTGCCCTTCTTCTGATTTCATCGAACTTGTTATCTAGAGACTGGACATTAGCGAGTAATATACTCGGTAGTGGTGGGTGGTGTGCGTGCCTCAGAAGTTTGACCAGGAGACCGCTCTGTCTTAGGTGGTCCGGACAAAGGATCCGCTTCAGGAAAATTGTATTCCTTGTCGTAGTGCTGGTAGGTTGACGTTGCTCTGATATCCAATAGTTCTTCCCGGCTGTATGTAATAACACTTACGATTTTCTGGCTTAACAATGTGAGAAATAATACGTAAAAAAACAAAATGCTGCAAAGTTTCCCAAGGACTAGAAGGAAGGCAGCCCTCTTTGTCGGCGCCATCCCTACTAATTCAATCTGCAGAGGAATGGAACAAAATCCCCAAATACAGGTGTGCCAAGCTTGTATCGTCATACTCGAGGCTGTAATCACTGCCGAAGGTGCTTCAACAAAGTACTGAGTGAAGGGTCTGAATACTTATGTAAATGTGATATTTCAGCTTTTTATGTTTAATAACTTTGCTACAATGTCTAAAATTATGGGGTATTGTGTGTAGATTGATGAGGGGGAAACCCGATTTAATACATTTCAGAAAAAGTTGGGGAAAATTCAATGGGTCTGAAAACTTTCCAAATGTACACTATTATTTATACAATCGGTGGGTCTAATCCTGAAAAATTGGGGAAAATTCAATGGGTCTGAAAACTTTCCAAATGTACACTATTATTTATACAATCGGTGGGTCTAATCCTGAATGCTGATTGGTTAAAACTGCATTCCAGCCGGTGTCTATTCCACAAGTTTCCACCGGCTAAACCTATGACGTTTAAATGCCTATTTACTCTCTTCAATATATATATATATTCCATCCACAATTACATAGAACTTCTTGATATTTCAGTCCAATAATATCACTGAAAAGAGTGGCAAGATGTACTTCAAAAAACATTCTAATGTTATAGCTCAAGAGATCTGTCTAATTTGAAAGCTATTCTCAGATACATGTCCCCAAAGGCTCAAAGCATACACTGATCCAGAGTCATCACAGATAAGGATACACATTTCCGCCGAAGTGCATGTGGCGATGATTATACCATTGGAATATCTCTATTCAGAAACACTGTCTTTGCACTATTATTTCTTTGTGCTTCTCTCTTCAGAAGTGTTATCGGAGGTTTCAGTTCCAAAATTAAAATTGGAGGCTTCTGGATATCCTTATAGATATAATTACAGCTTACAAGCATCAATTTCACATACACACATAATTGAGAAACAGAGTGGGAAGATGATATTGGTCATAATTAGAGGCTTTGCAGGGAAAGGAGACCTTGATGCCATGCCTCAGTGTCCCCCCGCTAAGGAACTCATAGGGGGGTTTGGGAGATTTCAGGTATGCTGTCATTATACTGTTACACTTTAATAACATTGTAAAAATGTTCTAATATGACCTGTATTTAGCCTATATGGTCATTACTCAAAATAAAACTGTTTCACCTGGTGCCATGCTGTTTTATTCACTTCGGTAGTGTTTTTTTTTCTGTAGCACCTGTGTAGCACCTTAGAGATGTACTCTATATCTCAAGAATGACAATCTATTGTATCATTTCTTTGGCATTCAACATATTTGCACACTCGTTGCTATGAAACCTTACACATTAAAAGGAAAAGGGGTTGCTGACAGACACAAGGTTGCTATTCTCTCCTGTTAGATCCAAACATAGCCAGACATGTTCAACTGTGTGTGCCTGTATGTGTGTGTGTGCATGTGTGTGTTTAGGGTCATTCAATATGTGTGAAGGGCGGGTTGAATAAAGAGAAAATAATACCTTAAAAAATCTTGTGCAATTTATATCTATAGGCTACATTGAGGTATTTCTTTCAATATTTGAGGATGGCATTAGTGCATAAGCCTAAGCTTTAGGGCCTAAATGTACACGTGCCAAATAGCCTACAAGCCAATCCCCAAATGCTTTTGGGAAGGGCAGAAAAAGTTGTCGATCCACTAGGCAAAAAGGACTTACAGTAATTCAATAAGGGGCGGAAAAGTAATGTTTGGAAAAGATTTGGTGAAGTGGTAAATGAGGATGATAGCTGTCACGTTCCTGACCTGTTTTCCCTTGTTTTTGTATGTGTTTAGTATGGTCAGGGCGTGAGTTGGGGTGGGCATTCTATGTTGTGTGTCTAGTTTGTCTGTTTCTGTGTTCAGCCTAATATGGTTCTCAATCAGAGGCAGCTGTCAATCGTTGTCCCTGATTGAGAATCATATATAGGTGGCTTGTTTTGTGTTGGGGATTGTGGGTGGTTGTTTCCTGTTCCTGTGTCTACCACACGGGACTGTTTCGTGGTTTCGTTCGTTTGTGTAGTCTGTACCTGTTCGTGCGTTCTTCGTGTATATGTAAGTTCTCAAGTGCAGGTCTGTCTACGTCGTTTTGTTGTTTTGTATTTTCCAAGTGTTTTTTCGTGTTCGTCTTGTCGTTAATAAATATTCATTATGTCTTCATTCACCGCTGCGTTTTGGTCCGACCCTTACTCCTTCTCCTCATCCGAGGAGGAGGAATTAGACAGCCGTAAAAATAGCAGTGCCACACATATGTTGTGTGTGATGATTGTGAGGCGCTATACAAATTCAACAGTCAAGATTGGGACTTCAAATAGGCCTATGGCACTGTAGCCCACTGTTGAGGTGGGCTACAGGCCTATGGCACTGTAGCCCACTGTTGAGGTGGGTTAAATGGAAACTGAAATCTGGACACTGACTGTAAGTCTATAACCTCTCACATAGCCCTAATATTAACGCCTGAAGACTTAGGCATTTCTTGCAGTAAAATGATACACAAAATGTAGGCTTGGGAACAGGAGTGGAGAAATATTATTTATTTCAGCATCTTGAGAGAATCGGAATGCGAGGTTACATACCATTTGTAGAGGTGCTATCTTTATCAGCATCATAAAAGCTGATAGTATTTCAACCACATAAAATATGCATCCAATCCTAACTGAAATCTTATCAGAAACATGTTTGGTCATTTTTCACATCTGTATCTGTATTCCCAGTAATGTGAAATCCATATTTTAGGGCCAATTTTTTTTACTTCAATTGACTGATTTCCTTATGAACTGTAACAGAAATTGTTGCATATTGCGTTTATATTTTTGTTCAGTGTAGTTGACATCATTAACGTTTTCTCTGTCATCTTTGTTTCTTCCGTGGAAAAAGTATGTTTAGGGACCGGAGAAAATGCAATTGTGTTCGTTGTCTGTAGCTTATGCCTGCCAATACCATAACCCCACCATGGGGCACTCTGTTCACATTGTTGACATCAGCAAACTGCTCACCCACACAACGCCATACACGCTGTCTGCCATCTGCCCGGTACAGTTGAAACCGGGATTCATCTGTGAAGAGCACACTTCTTCAGTGTGCCAGTGGTCATCGGAGGTGAGCATTTGCCCACTGAAGTCAGTTACGACGCCAAAATGCAGTCAGGTCAAGACCCTGGTGAGGACGACGAGCTCTCAGATGAACTCCCCTGAGACAGTTTCTAACAGTTTGTTTCTAACAGCATAAATTCTTCAGTTGTGCAAACCCACAGTTTCATCGGCTGTCCAGGTGGCTGGTTTCAGACCATCCCGCATATGAAGAAGTTGGAAGTGGAGGTCCTGGGCTGGCGTGCATGTGGTCTGCGGTTGTGAGGCCTGTTGGACGTACTGCCAAATTCTCTAAAATGACGTTGGAGGCAGCTCATAGTAAAAAATAAATAATAATCCATTCTTTGGCCAAAGCTCTGGTGGACATTCCTGCAGTCAGCATGCCAATTGCACACTTCAAAACTTGAGACATCTGTGGCATTGTGTTGTGTGACAAAACTGCACATTTTAGAGTGGCCTTTTATTGTCCCCGGCACAAGGTGCACCTGTGGAATGATCATGCTGTTTAATCAGCTTCAGGTGGATGGAGTATCTTGGCAAAGGATAAATATTCACTAACAAGTATATAAACAAAATTGTACACAAAAGAGAAATCAGCTTTTTGTGAGTATAGAACATTTCTATGATCTTTTATTCCAGCTCATGAAACATGGGACCAACACTTTACATGTTGCGTTCATATTTTTGTTCAGTGTAGATTGAAGCATTCATTCTAGCGTTTTATAACATGATTTGTTTGTTTTCTAGGGCAGAATATAATGATAGAAGAGATCTGCATGCATCTAACAATAGATAAGTTGACTAACAAATAGCCTACCAAAATGTCAGAAATTATAAGCAGGAACATGTATAAATCCGGTCGAAAAGATCCTGCACCCCCTGTCAATAAATCATTCCGCAATCTCTGACTGTACCCTACAGCTCATTTTTTTTAAATTAGCGGGTTAGGGTCTGGTGCGGGAGTCAGATTTTCACTTTATCACATATAGTCGGGCGGGTGCGGGTGAACAAACAGCTGACTCACGCACCACTAGTATGCGAGCGTATTTCTGTGTGTATGCTTGCTTGTGTGATTGTGGCTTCTTACACTCTTCCTGGATCTATCCCCCCCTTCTTTCCTCTCTGCATGCATTCTTTTACAGCTGGGTTTGTAGGCATTACTCAGTCATATTCAATATTTCTCACCTTTTGATGCTGGGGCTTGAGTCCCAATGTGCTGCTGAGCTAGCAATAAATAAATACTGAGACAGGTTTCTCATGGTGGTTTCAAATGCCAATCCTCTGTGGGTATAAAAAAGAGACCATGGGTTGCATGAAATATATACCTACATTATCTGTTGAAATAAGTCAGGAATTCATTTGTCAAGCTTTCGCTGCAGGCTCTGTTCCAGTAAATTTCCACCACCTGAATATTTCTGTTCTGGCTATAAGTAGACATATGCATGTGCTCACACAGTCATACACACACACACACACACACGTGTGCACCCATGTATTTATATGCTCAAACACGCACACAATCATGCTCTGTATGCAAATATATCCTAGTATGGCATAGTCAAACACACGCTACATATCCTCTCTCTTTCTCTCTCTCTCTAACACACACGCACATACCCTCTGTGTGTGTGTGTTTGTGTAGAATCTGGAGGAGCTGCTCTTCAGGACTCTGCAGTTTCTACCGGGGGATTTTATGCTGGCTCTGCAGAAGGCAGAGAGGTAGGAGGCGTGATGGAGAAGTTTTCCTCGGATCGATACCCCCGGACCACTGTGCGCAGAGGACAGCAGATTCGAGATCCCACCCCCCCTCCATACCCACCTCAGCCCACCTCCCCGCCTGCCAGCCCCTCCACTGTGAGGACCCGCTGCCATGGGTTAGGAGGGAGACAATGGCTGTATATGATTCATCCTTAATGCCGGGGAGTCTGGGCCGGGCCGGATAAGCAGGCCCTCATTAGTCACTCATCCCCAGGCCTCCAAACTGAGCCTCTGTCTCTTCTCTATCCGCCCCCTCATACCACACACACATACCTCTTCACACACACACACTGTTCTCACACACACATACACACACAAACACACACGGACACTCACATGGATCATACACAGCTCTTGCTTTAATTGATTGCCTTAGATATTAAGAATCAGGCCACAGCGAAAGATCCCACAGGTGGGGTGAGCACATCAAGGGTATAAGGACCTGTGCCTGTCTCTACTGTATTGCAGGCCACCTCCACTTACCACCATTTTTGGAAGGGTTTTGTAATAGTTAAGTGGGTAGCTTTACTTCTTAAACAAGTATTGTAATTGCTCCAGGCAATCTCAATCGAAGATTCAGTCTACATGTTTTAATGTGTGCCAATTCAGTTCATAGTGTCTTTATTTCAAGGACTTGTATTGTCCTGTAACTCAAATCAAATCAAGTTTATTTTATATAGCCCTTCGTACATCAGCTAATATCTCGAAGTGCTGTACAGAAATGAGGTAACTCTGATTCCACTTAGATTCATTCTATGCCTGCAGGCCAGAAAAACTAGCATTCACCAAAGATAGCATGGTTACATCACCTAGTACAAGTACCTTGTACCTTTGGCCAAAAGCCAAAATGTGCAGCCCTGGGAAGCCCCAGGACCGAGTTTGGGAAACCCTGACCTAATGCAATTGACCAAAATAACAGGCATTCGAGAAGAATGTGTCAGACGCAGGCATAGCTAATCCGGGTATCCCATCATTTGAGTGCACCGGGTAGCAGAGACGAGCGATGAGAGTGCAGTGATTATACAGTAACAGTACTGGTCTGAGGCTGGGCTGGCTGGCTGACTGGATGAAGAAGAAGACAATGTGTGGGAGGTTTATATAATGTCAAACTGCCACTGCTGCCTGTGTTCCTGATGCCATTATATCATGAGGTACAGCAATTATGTTTCGTCTATGGATCTCTCTGAAGTCCTAACAAGGAGAGAGAACAGCAGGAGAAGAGAGAATGATTGTATAGTGGACACAACTAAAAGGGACCCAGCTTTCAGGTTTCAAAGAAAGGAAATTCAGAGGCCCAGTAGGAGTGAATGCTGTAATTGCCCCCTTCAAGGACCCCTTGCTTCCCTCAGGATACAATGTAATGACCTTCTAGTCTGTGTCTGTGAAATGGTGGTATTGGTGTACTACCCAAAACCAGACCACATCACATGTTGTTCCCTTCATCTTGATTCTTTGAAGTTGACAATGTTGTAATTTCATAGTTTTTGCATGTACCTCCCCAATATTTATTTAGCGAGACAAATTTGTGTTGTTTTTTAATTCAGCCAAAACTGTACTTCTCAGGCCGCAGTGAAACGCTTGCTGCACATGCTGTGCCCTTGTTTTAAAATGTGAGTCACTTTGGTTAGGAAAAACGAAGGCATGTCTTCCAGGCCGTCAGCTTAGCTACTCACCATCTGGCTGTTCTCTGAAAGAGTGACAATTTGGACATGTTTGTTTGAATCACTGAATCACTACGTCATGGGAGCCATTCGGTGGATTTATTTCCACACAAAATGCAGGTTTAATGCACTTCTGTGGCAGGCCTTGTGTTTGGTCGATAAAAGGAAAATGTAGCCCAGTTCTCCTCTTTTGTTCTTTCGTTGTCAAACACAACGGGTAACAAACCTTAGTACGACACCAAAAAGAACTGTCACTAGATGAATCATCGCGTGTGAATACCCCATACCTACAAACTGTGGGAGACCCTGAATCAATTAACAGATTCTGACAGTCGTTACGTTTTATGACTACCTGCCACAGTGCTAACCACGGATTGCTCAGCCTCCGACAGTCTCCCAAAGACCTCTATGAGTGACCGAACAGAGACACAGCTGCCAGACAGGAAGTGACCAGATCAAGAGTATCACACTGTGACAGGAAGCGAAAGAGCACTCAACCGGTCTCATTTGAGGTGTTCCCCCTATCTGGCCTGGCCATTTCAAACCTGTCAGTCTATGAGTTGTGAGGGCAGGTCATAGTCCTGTGAATTAGCCCAGACTGGACCAGAGGAACCTTTTAACACAGCTCATTACCCTCTCCAGTTCCAGCTCCAATAGAAATACTGCCATGGCCCCATAGGCACTAATGTGCTTAAAACCCTTAAGGTGAGAAGACCCCTCGCTGAATCAACGTAACTACACTGCTCAAAAAAATAAAGGGAACACTTAAACAACACAATGTAACTCCAAGTGAATCACACTTCTGTGAAATCAAACTGTCCACTTAGGAAGCAACACTGATTGACAATAAAGTCCACATGCTGTTGTGCAAATGGAATAGACAAAAGGTGGAAATTATAGGCAATTAGCAAGACACCCCCAAAAAAGGAGTGATTCTGCAGGTGGTGACCACAGACCACTTCTCAGTTCCTATGCTTCCTGGCTGATGTTTTGGTCACTTTTGAATGCTGGCGGTGCTCTCACTCTAGTGGTAGCATGAGACGGAGTCTACAACCCACACAAGTGGCTCAGGTAGTGCAGTTCATCCAGGATGGCACATCAATGCGAGCTGTGGTAAAAAGGTTTGCTGTGTCTGTCAGCGTAGTGTCCAGAGCATGGAGGCACTACCAGGAGACAGGCCAGTACATCAGGAGACGTGGAGGAGGCCGTAGGAGGGCAACAACCCAGCAGCAGGACCGCTACCTCCGCCTTTGTGCAAGGAGGTGCACTGCCAGAGCCCTGCAAAATGACCTCCAGCAGGCCACAAATGTGCATGTGTCAGCATATGGTCTCACAAGGGGTCTGAGGATCTCATCTCGGTACCTATTGGCAGTCAGGCTACCTCTGGCGAGCACATGGAGGGCTGTGCGGCCCCACAAAGAAATGCCACCACACACCATGACTGACCCATCGCCAAACCGGTCATGCTGGAGGATGTTGCAGGCAGCAGAACGTTCTCCACGGCGTCTACAGACTCTGTCACGTCTGTCACATGTGCTCATGTGCTCAGTGTGAACCTGCTTTCATCTGTGAAGGGCACAGGGCGCCAGTGGAGAATTTGCCAATCTTGGTGTTCTCTGGCAAATGCCAAACGTCCTGCACGGTGTTGGGCTGTAAGCACAACCCCCACCTGTGGACGTCGGGCCCTCATACCACCCTCATGGAGTCTGTTTCTGACCGTTTGAGCAGACACATGCACATTTGTGGCCTGCTGGAGGTCATTTTGCAGGGCTCTGGCAGTGCACCTCCTTGCACAAAGGCGGAGGTGGCGGTCCTGCTGCTGGGTTGTTGCCCTCCTACGGCCTCCTCCACGTCTCCTGATGTACTGGCCTGTCTCCTGGTAGCGCCTCCATGCTCTGGACACTACGCTGAAAGACACAGCAAACCTTTTTGCCACAGCTCGCATTGATGTGCCATCCTGGATGAACTGCACTACCTGAGCCACTTGTGTGGGTTGTAGACTCCGTCTCGTGCTACCACTAGAGTGAGAGCACCGCCAGCATTCAAAAGTGACCAAAACATCAGCCAGGACGCATAGGAACTGAGAAGTGGTCTGTGGTCACCACCTGCAGAATCACTCCTTTTTTGGGGGTGTCTTGCTAATTGCCTATAATTTCCACCTTTTGTCTTCCATTTGCACAACAGCATGTGAAATTTATTTTCAATCAGTGTTGCTTCCTAAGTGGACAGTTTGATTTCACAGAAGTGTGATTCACTTGGACTTACATTGTGTTGTTTAATTGTTCCCTTTATTTTTTTGAGCAGTGTATGATATGTGTCAAAAATGTGTTGGGATTCAGCTTAAAATCATAGTCATTCCTTTGGTAAATTGATTAAAGAGAGTAATCTTATAATATGACCGAGCAAATCCAAGAGTTCAGCCCTCTTGAAGTCAGAGTTCGCAAGAGCTTGAAGTGTTTGATCAGACAGTGCACTTTTCTTTCCATAATCGCTCTCTGTGATCACCATACCAAATGAAAAGTCATAGCAGATGCTTCAATATTTGTTGGCTGGGATTTGATAATGGACCATCTGTTGAAATATGCAGCCCGTTGTGTCTTGAGATTCTTTACACGTTTCGATTTGGTGTCGTTGCAATCAAATGTACATCATACTGGTGGATCTTAGGCCACAAACCCATTAATCATCTATGCACAAGTAAATGTCTGAATTATGAACCATTTGGACTAACTCAAATTTATGAAAACTGTATAAATATGTTCAAACTAATATTTCCCGTGAAGTTCTTTGCAATTTTCACAATAACTGCATTAACTTGAAACATCAAACTTAGGTGCCATGCACTATGAAGGATTTTAAATTAAAGGAACAAAACATAAATGGACAATCTCATGTTCTCCTAGAAAATGTATGGGCATGTGCATAGCAACATCCGGATTGGCATAGTGACTGATGAATAATCCTTCATAAATCGAATGGTATTGCACATTGTGTAGCTTTTCTGTGATCCACATGCTAGTCTTATTAATAGCATGTCACCATAACTTCTAATACTTTCAGGGGAAGACCCTCGGCTCAGAAATACTATTTCAATTTTTCTGGGGCTTGTTTATCTACTATGAAGAAATATTAACATGATCACAAGGACTTAATGACACATGGCATGCTGCTGAATGAACTGATGAGGCTGAAAAGTGTCCTTCTGTAATTACCTAAGTGGTTAACATGTTAATTATCTGAGTTTCTATGAGCTACCATAATCCTAATATGCTTTGTCTGTAAAGCTGTGGTGTGGGGCCTTGCGTCAGCCCAGATCAGATGAGGGATCAGCGGGTACGTAGTAAAGCATTAATCTATCCCCTTTATTTTAACCAGGGCCTTTATTGAGGGGATCAAAAGGGCTTATATTCCTCTCTGCATAGTTGAACAAAATCAGAGGTGTCGGAAGCATAGAGGTCAGGACTTGTCGATTACTGATAGACTGTCCGTGTGCCTCAAGACTATTCATCCTGACAACACACTCCTCCCATTGAGGCTGCCTCTGGTCCCAGATCAACGCACCAGATTAGCGTAATGAGTCTCTGGTGGCATTCACAGTCCAACACTTGAAGGGAGAGGAGTGTTTCACCTCAGAGAAACGGAGGATGCGGCATGATGAATGTCCTAACCCCCCCCCCCCCCCCCCTCGGGTTAGAACAGGAACTGTTTTCAGATGTAATTTTAAGACAGTCGAGAATGTAGAGGATAGCTGCATTTTGCATCGTACTTGAATCAATTGCTGATTAATTTCTGTTTGTATTCCAGGCAGAGAATAGTTATACTGTAGGTCACCAGTTCAGCTGTGTGGTGTACAGTTGTTGCTAAAGATAAGCCTATTGCACAGATGCAACCTTCGCTAATTAGGACAAATAGCAATGGCAAACTTATTACATTATTTAACATTGATTTCCACTGGATTTTACTTACTGCCACAGATTAATTAATATCCTGAAATTATATACAACGTAGTACATAGAGGTAACAACTCCCACTCACAGTAATATAACTTTACAAGTCATTGTCATACCCTGATCTGTTTCACCTGTCTTTGTGATTGTCTCCACCCCCCTCCAGGCATCGCCCATCTTCCCCATTATCCCCTGTGTATTTATACCTGTGTTCTCTGTGTGTCTGTTGCCAGTTCGTCTTGTTTGTTCCAGTCTCTCTTTTCTCGCCCTCCAGGAGCCTCCATTGGTAGGTACGAGGAATTGCTTCGTGGGCTGATGGAGGGGGTCCAAACGATAGCTGAGCGCCATGACCGAACATTGGGCATGCTGCTGGAGCAATTCCGCAGGTAGCCTGGGGGGCAGCCTGCCATGGTGGTACCACCGCCCCTCAGCAACTCCACTGGCCACTCCACCTTCCCGGGAGACCTGGATTCCTCCTCCGGAATGCTTTAATGGAGAGCTGAGCACCTGTTGGGTGTTTCTAGCTCAGCGTGTCCTTATTTTTGAGCTTCAGCCCTCCTCCTTCCCCTCGGATTGCTCCAAAATAGCTTACCTCATCACGCTGATCTGGAAGGGCTCTCACCTGGGCTACCGCCATATGGGAACAGCAGCCGGCCATATGCGCGATCCTGGACGGGTTCGTGGGTGAGGTGAGGAAGGTCTTTGAGTCCCCATTCTCCGGGAGAGAAGCTGCCCGGAAGCTAATCCAGCTCCGACACGTAGCCCGCACTGTGGCCGACTATGCGGTGGATTTCCGTACGTTGGCAGCGGAGAGTGCGTGGAACCCGAAAGCACTGTTCGGCATGTTCCTGCATGGCGTCTCAGACGAGGTTAAGGATGAGCTTGTGGCTCAGGAGTAACCCACAGATTTTGACTCCCTCATCGCAGATGAGAGAGGAGAGCAATTTCGATTTCACTCGCACGTCCAGGGATTCCACCTTGTCTCTGAGTCATCCTGGAAGTCCCCGACGGTCCAGTGACCGAGAGCACCCAAGATTTCCCGACCTTCCTCGAGAGGGCAGAGGCACTGCTTCCCAAGCCCATAAAACTAGAGTGGAGAAGAAGTACAAGATCCTGCGCCCGTGCATTGACTACCAGGGACTCAATGACATCACTGTAAAGAACCGTTATCCACTGCCACTAATTTTCTCTGCCTTTGAGCCACTCCAGGGGGCCACCGTGTTCTCCAAGCTGGATCCACGTAACGCCTACCACCTGGTGCAGATACGAGAGGGGGATGAGTGGAAAATCACCTTCAACACGGCCAGCGGCCACTATGAATATCTGGTCATGCCTTTTGGCCACACCAACGCCCCTGCTGTGCTACAGGCTCTGGTGAATGACTTTCTCCACAACATGCTGAACCGGTTAGTCTTCATCTACATTGATGACATTCTCGTCTTCTCCCGCTCCCCCCAAGAACACGTGCTCCATGTCCGGCAGGTTCTCCAGCGCCTTCTGGAGAAACAGTTGTTCGTTAAGGCGGAAAAGTGCGAGTTCCATCGCTCCACCTTTCTCTTTCTGGGACACGTGACCCAGGGCCACATGGACCTTAAGCTGCATCTCTGCGCCTTCTTCTCCTACCACCTCACTTCCACATAGAGGAATTACGATGTGGGGAATCGGGAACTTCTTACTGGCTCGAAGGGGCAGAACATCCTTTCATTGTGTAGACCAACAACAAAAACCTGGAGTATCTCTGCACCTCCAAGCAAGCGCCTTAACTCCAGGCAGGCGAGATGGGCCCTGCTGTTAACTCAGTTCAACTTTTCCCTCTCCTACATAAGGGACGCTGATGGAATTTCCCGTATGATTGATGAGGATCTCCATATTGCAAATGTACAGTCCCTTACTAGACGTCCGCAAATGTTTTTAAAATAGGCAGACAACTTCATGTCGTGACCCTGGGCCAGATCCAGATCCCTGGGCCAAAAGTCTCTGATATTTGGTTTCTGTTTTATAACATTTTAAATGTTTGGTCAATTTTCCACTGTTCTGGAAAATTCCACCAGATGGCGACTGGCTGCTTATTGCAAATGGACAAAACATCACCAAACGTCTTCTGTTTCCCCGTACCCTTTGTATACATCCCACTTTTTATGTGTCCAGAGCCAAACTCATGTCTCACAGCCCTTTGTCTCCCGTTTCCAGGCCGACCCCTCTCTCCCATCTCATCAACGGCCAACCGGCTTACACGGTGAGGCGTCTCCTGAAGATTTGACCTTGGGACAGGGGGTTCCAGTACCTGGTTGACTGGGAGGGTTATGGCCCGGAGGAGAGGTGCTGGGTCCCCGCCAGGGACATTCTGGGCCCAGGCCTCATCGCGGATTTTCAGCGCCGACACCCCAATCAACCAGGTATGCGCCCAGGTAGGATGCCCATCTTCCCCATTATCCCCTGTGTATTTATACCTGTATTCTCTGTATGTCTGTTAACAGTTTGTCTTGTTTGTTCAAGTCAACCAGAGTTTTGTGTCTCAGCTCCTACTCCTACAGTCTCTCTTTTCTCACCCTCCTGGTTTTGACCCTTGCCTGTCCTGACTCTGAGCCCGGCTGCCTGACCACTCTGCCTGCCGCTGACCCTGAGCCTGTCTGCCAACCTGTACCTTTGCCCCCCTCTGGATTAGCAACCTCTGCCTTACCCTGACCTTGAGCCTGCCTGCCGCCCGGTACCGTTGCCCCATCGCTGGTTTACTGACCACTGCCTGCCTTGAACTGTCTTTTGTCTGCCCCTGTTGGTATATTAAACTATTGTTAATTCAACGTGGTCTGCATCTGGGTATTACCTCCATACCTGATAGTCATGGTAATTAGTGTAATGTTATGACTATATTACAGTTTAATTTATTGCCAATTATTAGTAAGTGTTTACCTAATTATTTCATTAAATAGGGACTTATAAACTAGGAGCTTTAAAATGAGGGGGAACATTTCGGTTTCATACGGTATTGGTTCTGCATGGCAAATAAGAGGAAATATGGTTTTGGTCAACATTTTGTATGATTTACTGACTAACCAAGAATGATGTTTTAAAATGAAATGATTCTAAGATTACAACAGATTGTTTTGGTATAGTAAACTACTGTAAATTAGAATGTTTCCATTGTCAAAACACTTCCGTTGTCTTAGTTAGAGAGGAGCTTTGCCCCGAACCACTGTAGTATCATAATTGCTTCCCTGGTCTCCTGATGTCATTAAATAATGTAAAATATGCCTCCAACATTTAAAACTGAGGCTGCAAATCTCTTTAATAATGACCTATATGGCTCTAATGAGCTTCTCCAGACAATGAAGCTATCACTTCAGGATAGGGTTGCACAAATCCAGGCGTTCATTGGAGGTCGTCCAGCTCTGAGATAATGTGTTATTAATGTCTGGTCTGCAGTGGGCCGTGTTTTATTACCAAAGTATTAATCGCTAGGCAGATATATGGGCCATAATTTTTCAGTATCGAGGATTATATGACACCACTATAATGGGCCCTTAAAAGATCTGTACACAGCCATCAAGTTATATTTGTGAGGACATTGTGTTATCAACTGACCACTTAGTCTGGTCAGTGACCACGTAGTCTGGGGTCAGTGGTAGTTATTAAAGGTGTGCCTTCCTAGTGCTTGAAGCAGAGTGTATACTGTACACACAGAGCTCATGTTCATGCCTCAGAATATAGGCTCTACAAAATAACTGTAATATGTTCCACGTTTACTAGTGTTTCCGATTTGTATATGTTGACGTATTGTGTGGCCACAACATATGATTTAGATGCAGGATTTGACTTGAATGATAAACCATGTCATTGTGTTTAGGTTTGGCAATGGGATTACATTTCCCACCCCAAAATACTGTGGAAATCACTTTCTCCCAGAAGGGGAATAAAGGAAGGATTCCTACAGGAATAGCAAAGGTGCAGTGCAGTAGTATTTGTTTAGCATATGGTTTATTACCAGGGGAGAATTGAGAGAGAATAATGAGGCCTTTGTAAAGTGATTTTTAACAAAAATAGTTTGCAAGTCTTTAGGGGCATATAGGAAACTATTTTGCATAAAATATGTGTGAATCATATAATCATAAATAAACGTTTCTGTCAGTCTGGCAAATAGATTAATGATGGAAGTGTGATTCTGAATAATATATCATTAGTTAAAAGCCAGACCTTGTGATGCATTGTGTTTTGACACACTAACTTCTCACAATGCCCGCCTGCAGATTCCTTATCCATGATTACATTTTTTATCTTCAAAATAGATACAGTCGTACTTCAGTATGCAGCAGTAAGACAGTGATAGCGCTTACATATTCTGGCAATGGTGCCACAGTCTCTTTTGAGTGCACTTAAAAAACACCAGGCATGCTTACTGTATGACACAAGGCTTTTACTCTTTGACATGCCTATTGTCTTGGGAAGTCAGCGCTACAGAGCCTGTCACTTCAGCATCAGCTGTCAGTGGGGAGAGTAGTGTGAATACACTCATCATACGCTTGATCATGAAGGGATGTTGGATGGTTTGGGGAGGTGGAACCATGGGTGGCCAGTATGACAGATTGACAAGAGTTGAGGAAGTAAGAGAGGAACTTGGCATGATGAAAGACCCTTTTTGTTGGAGCGCTGAACCAGTGTCAAGGATGAGCTGAGAGAGAGAGAGAGAGAGAGAGAGATTTAAAATAGAGAAGTGTGGTTGAGGAGGACATAGGTGGACATGTTGTATCAGAGTCATCACAGGAAACTCAATGACCTCTCCTGCTTGGGGTCATGCTAGGTGATGACAGGACGTCAACTGGGACTCCATTATGGTGCAGTTTTATGCTCACTTCGTTGTCCGCCTTGAAACAAAACCAGCAGGTACCCACTAAAACACCATAGCAACACAAGAGTATACTTTCAAAAGTAATTGTTCCTTGACATCAGAATTTGATCAAATTATAACTGTTGGACCATTCACCTAAAAAAAATACAGATTCTACTTACAGTTGACGTGCTTCATAAGACTTCTCAATTTGATTGCTCTGAAGTGGCTTTCTACAGCTAGCAATGTCAAGTGCAGTGCCAAAGTGTTGATTACCAAGCTTCGCCTTGTGAGCTCGTCACATTAAGACAAATTGTAAAGTAATTTATTAAAGGGACTGAAATGCAGTGTGAAGGATGCTGCCTCAGAGGGACAGAGGATAGTGGGTCTTGGCTTGGTGCTAGGGAGCTCTGTGTCTGCCACACATCATTTGATTAATGGCACCATAGGCTTCCTCATCAAGAGTAAATGAATAGAAGGGCACAAGTCAGGCCTCATCCTAGATTTGTCAGGTGTTCAGGTCCTCTTATCACACGTATGCTCCTCCAAGGCAGCACAGCCCAAAATGATGTGGAGAGACCATCTATCTCACTCTCTCCTTCTCTCTAATCCTCCATTAAGTGTGCATAGAGCCATTGACCCTTCAAGATCAGAATACCCTTTCAACACGGAAATTGAATTATTTTGCAACACGTTAGCACTCTTAAACACTACATATTTTAAATGGTAGCATGCCTACATGTTGCTGTTGTTGATTGAGATTTTTTAAATAGCCAGAGTTTGAAAAACATTTTTGAAAGAAAAATCTGATTTTGGATAATTCCGACATGTTTGTTTTTTATTTAACCTTTATTTAACTAGGCAAGTCAGTTAACAACAAATTCATATTTACATTGGCGGCCTAGGAACAGTGGGTTTACAGCCTTGTTCAGGGGCAGAACAAGAGATTTCCACCTTGGGGATTCGATCTAGCAACCTTTTGGTTACCAGCCCAACTCTCACTAACCACTAGGCTACCTGTTTGTATTAATGTCCCACTTCCCATTCCCTTTCTCCCAACATTGTCTCATGGATTCTAGTAAGCTTACACTGGAAACCATGATCTTGGCTCGCTATTGAGCTTTGACTCCTATTTTCCCCCGAAAACATTTGTCAGTATCCTCCTAGACTAGTTCCAGAATCCCTAGGTAATTCCTCATGTTAGATTTGAATTAATAATTCTAATGCAGTCTTGCATAATTTAATCCAAGAAGGACATTCCAATATTATTTTCTCCTTTCTTTTTTTCCTATTCTAATATGTGTAGGCCTACAACTCATCTCAAAAGTCATGAAAAATAAATAAGATAATAAAACACCTTTTGAATTTCATGAGCGCACAGGGGGCCTGTAACAGTAATAGCTGAAGCTCTTCCATTGAGAAGCCTATGCATAAGCCTCAATGATATACTGAATAGGATTGTGTGGCTGGTTTCTCCTTATCACCTGGTCTCTCAATGTTCACCCTTTGTCAAGCAGAAAAAGAGAAAGCAGCAGTCAATGTTTTCACTCCGCATTAATGGGCTACCACTGACTTATAAACATTGTCTTGTTCAGAGGGAATACTGTATAATTTTCCTATTTCAGTATAAAAATATTTTATGTGTATTGACCTTCCTTGCCCTTTGGGCTAAACCACAATTCCATTTGAAAATTGCCTGTATCAAATGAGTATCAGTCTCCATCTCTCCAACCCCCAACCACCCATCACCACCAGTACTGCCATATGAACAGGCAAGAGAAAGGAGAATAAAACAGAAGCAACTTAAACCTCTAACGAGTCACAAACCCGGATCCGGGATCCCCCCCATCAAAAAAGCTGACTAGCATAGCCAGCCTAAAGCCACAGGGATATCATATAATAAAATGTTCATGAAATCACAAGTCCAAGACACCAAATGAAAGATACACATCTTGTGAATCCAGCCATCATTTCTGATTTTTAAAATGTTTTACAGGGAAGACACAATATGTATTTCTATTAGCTAACCACCATAGCAAAAGACACAACTTTTTTTTCAACCATTTTTTTCCTGCATATGTAGCTATCACAAATTCGACCAAATAAAGATATAAATAGTCACTAACCAAGAAACAACTTCATCAGATGACAGTCTGATAACATATTTATTGTATAGCATATGTTTTGTTCGAAAAATGTGCATATTTCAGGTATAAATCATAGTTTTACATTGCAGCCACCATCACAACTCTCACCAAAGCAACTAGAATAACTACCGAGAGCAACGTGAATTACCAAAATACTCATCATAAAACATTTATGAAAAATACACAGCGTACAGCAAATGAAAGACAAAGATCTTGTGAATCCAGCCAATATTTCAGATTTTTTAAGTGTTTTACAGCGAAAACACAATATAGCATTATATTAGCTTACTACAATAGCCAACCACACAGCAGCATTGATTCATGCACGTTAGCGATAGCGAATAAACCAGCAAAAGATATTACATTTTTCACTAACCTTCTCAACTTCATCAGATGACAGTCCTATAACATCATATTACACAATACATATAGAGTTTGTTCGAAAATGTGCATATTTAGCGGCACAAATCGTGGTTATACAATGAGAATAGTAGCCAAGCTGCAAAGAAAATGTCGGGAGAAATCTTGGGAGAGGCACTTAATCTAATCAATAACTAATCATTAACTTGACAAAAAAAATACAGGTTGGACAGCAAATGAAAGATACATTAGTTCTTAATGCAACCGCTGTGTTAGACTTTTAAAATTAACGTTACTACGACATACAGCGTGCGTTAAAGCGAGACCGCACCGAAATGAATGGCGGAATAGTAGTTTTACATTTTTCAACAGAACAACGAATTAACATCATAAATAGTTCTTACTTTTTGATGAGCTTCCATCAGAATCGTTGGCAAGTTGTCCTTTGTCCAGAATAATCGTTGCTCCGGCTGTAAAATGTAGTCTTCAGCTTAGGAATTAGCAGCAAACATTAGCTATGTAGCCCAGACGTGTCCAACTCTTCAATACGCAGCACAAAGAAAATTCCGAAAATGGCAATATACTGATATAAAATGATATAACTCGGTTTAAAATAACTACATTATGACGTTTTTAACACCTATATCGAATAAAATCAGAGCCGGATATATCTAAGGCCTATAACGAGAGCTTTCCAGAATGCCATCCTGAGGTCTGTCTCGCGTCATGGCAAACGTTGAAAAGAGTGCACCCCCGGTTCCAAGAGCCCTTATATGGCCTCAGTTCTGCCTAGCAACTCCATTCCAATTCTCACTGCTTGCTGACATCTAGGGGAAGGCGCAAATTAATAAACTGACCCTGGAACAGACTGCCTGATTTCAGATTTCTCACTTCCTGACAGGAAGTTTGCTCCAACTTGAGTTCTGTTTTACTCACAGATATAATTCAAACGGTTTTAGAAACTAGAGAGTGTTTTCTATCCAATAGCAATAATAATATGCATATTGTACGAGCAAGAATTGAGTATGAGGCAGTTTAATTTGGGAACAAATTTTTACAAAGTGAAAACAGCGCCCCCATATTGACAAGAAGTTTAACGAAGCACATCAGCAAACACGTCAGTAACCACGATGCGGAAACAGGAATACCTCAAAGATGAGTTCACTGGACCACTGGGGTGCTCACCCATGGAGACGAGATGAAGGTGAGTAGGTAGATGTGTTGGCAATGGGCAGACTCATTCAATACATTTTCCTCAAGGTTCCTTCATATATGTTCTCCTTGTTCTTCATGTTTCTGTGTTTGTGATGTCACATTTCAAAGCGAGGATTCATTTTGCTGGCCAGAATTTGCACATGCTTGCAAGCAATTTCAGATATTTGTTGTGATAAATCAAATCAAAGTTTATTGGTCGCATACACACATTTGCAGGTGTTATAGCATGTGCAGAGTAATGCTTATGATACTATCTCAAACAGTGCAGTAGAATGTCTTGCAAATACAATACAAATAATCAAAACAAGAAATCAAGAAATTACAGAACGAGATCAATGTAACAATCCAGGGGGAGATACAGTATATTAGAGTGAGCATATGTCAGAATCCATATTATAAATATGTGGTGTTTATAGATAGGATATAATTTGGAAGGAAATGGTACGTACAGTATTAGGTATATTAGGATGAGCTATGTAGAGAATACAGTATATACAATTGAAATCAGAAGTTTACATGCACTTAGGTTGGAGTCATTCAAACAAGTTTTTCAACCACTCCACAAATTTCTTGTTAACAAACTATAGTTTTGGCAAGTCGGTTAGGACGTCTACTTTGGGCATGACATAAGTAATTTTTCCAACAATTGTTTACAGACGGATTATTTCACTTATAATTCACTGTATCACATTTCCAGTGGGTCAGAAGTTTGCATACACTAAGTTGACTGTGCCTTTAAACAGCTTGGAAAATTCCAGAAAATTATGAAATGGCTTTAGAAGCTTCTGATAGGCTAAATTACATAATTTGAGTAGATTGGAGGTGTACCCGTGGATGTATTTCAAGGCCTACCTTCAAACTCACTGCCTCTTTGCTTGACATCATGGGAAAATCAAGAGAAATCAGCCATGACCTCAGAAAGAAATTTGTAGACATCCACAAGTTTGGTTCATCCTTGGGAGCAATTTCCAAACGCCTGAAGGTATCACGTTCATCTGTACAAACAATAGTACGCAAGTATAAACACCACCGGGCCACGCAGCTGTCATACCGCTCAGGAAGGAGACGTGTTCTGTCTCCTTGTACTTTGGTGCAAAAAATGCAAATCAATCCCAGTACAACAGCAAAGGACCTTGTGCAACAGCAAACAGCAAAGGACCTTGTGAAGATGCTGGAGGAAAAGTATCTATATCCACAGTAAATATAGATAAATATCTATATCTATATCCACAGGTTATGTACCTATATCGACATAACCTGAATGGCAGCTCAGCAAGGAAGAACCCACTGCTCAAAAACCGCCATAAAAAAGTCAGACTACGGTTTGCAACTGCACATGGGGACAAAGATCGTACTTTTTGGAGAAATGTCCTCTGGTCTGATGAAACAAAAATAGAACTGTTTGGCCATAATGACCATTGTTATGTTTGGAGGAAAAAGGGGGAGGCTTGCAAGCTGAAGAACACCATCCCGACCGTGAAGCACAGGGGTGGCAGGATCATGTTGTGGGGGTGCTTTGCTGCAGGAGGGACTGGTGCACTTCACAAAATAGATGGCATAATGAGGGAGGAAAATTATGTGAATATATTGAAGCAACATCTCAAGACATCAGTCAGGAAGTTAAAGCTTGGTCGCAAATGGGTCTTCCAAATGGACAATGACCCCAAGCATACTTCCAAAGATGTGGCAAAATGGCTTAAGGACAACAAATTCAAGGTTTTGGAATGGCCATCACAAAGCCTTGACCTCAATCCCATAGAAAATTTGTCGGCAGAACTGAAAAAGCGTGTGCGGGCAAGGAGGCCTACAAACCTTCCTCAGTTACACCAGCTCTGTCAGGAGGAATGGGCCAAAATTCACCCAACGTATTGTGGGAAGCTTGTGGAAGGCTACCCAAAACATTTGACCCAAGTTTAACAATTTAAAGGCAATGCTACCAAATACTAATTGAGTGTATGTAAAATTCTGACCCACGGAATATGATGAAAGAAATAAAAGCTGAAATAAATAATTCTCTCTACTATTATTCTAACATTTCACATTCTTAAAATAAAGTGGTGATCCTAACTGACCTAAGACAGGGAATGTTTGCTTGGATTAAATGTCAGGAATTGTGAAAAACTGAGTTTAAATGTATTTGGCTAAGGTGTATGTAAACTTCCGACTTCAAATGTACATACACAGTGAGTAAACAACAGTATATAAACAGAATACGAGGATGACCAGCGTTCAGTGAGTCTGTATATATGGTGCATTAGTCTAAAGGTGCAGGGCAGAGTACCGGGCAGGAATTCAGCTAGTGATGGCTGTTCAATAGTCTGATGGCCTGAGATAGAAGCTGTTTGTCTGTCTTTTTGGTCCCAGCTTTGATGCACCTGTACCGTCTCTGCCTGCTAGATCGTAGCAAAGTGAACCGACTGTGACTCAGGTGGCTGAGGTCCTTGATGATCTTCTTGGCCTTTGACACTGAGTGCTGTAAATGTCATGGAGGGCAGGTGCATGCCTCCGTTGATGCGTTAGGCTGACCGTATCATCATGCGGTTCTGGGCGGTGCAGCTCGTCAGAATGCTCACAATGGTGCATCTGTAGAAGTGTGTGAGGGTCGTAGGGCCATGCAGAATTTCTTCAGCCACCTGAGGTTGAATAGGCACTGTTACGCCTTCTTCACCGTGATGTCGTGTGGTGGAACAACTGCAGGTCCTCAGTGATGTGCACGCTAAGGGAACTTGAAGCTTTTGACCTTCTCTACTGCGGCCCCGTCGATGTGGATTTGGGCATGTTCCTTCCTCTATCTCCTGTCATCCACAATCAGCTCCTTTGTTTTTTTTTTACATTGAGGGAGGTGTTATTTTTCTGGCACCACTACGCAGGGCTCTAACCTCCTCCCTGTAGGCTGTCTTTTCGTTGTTGGTAATCAGGTCTATCATGTTGTGTCGTCAACAAACTTGATGATTGATTAGGAGTAGTACATAGCAAAGCAGTTATGGGTGAACAGGGAGTACAGGAGGCGGCTAAATACCCCCCCTTGAGGATCAGCAGAGAGTAGTCAATGAACAGCATTCTCACATAGGTATTCCTCTTGTCCAGGTGGGATAGGGCAGTGTGTTGCGCGACAGCAATTGCTTAATCTGTAAGAATAGTTCGTCGATGAACCAGCCAACTATAATCAGCATTGTCATGTAGAGCATGGATGGTTCTCTAACAGTTTCCTTGGCAGCCGAACAACCTGGTCTCAGAGCATTTCATACTATTCTGTAAGTAAATCCGAAACACTCCATTTGGTATGATATATTACGTTTGTTATGGTTACACAAGACAGATGGTTACTTAAGGAGGTTGGTCGGGGTAAGGGATTTGGTGCTTCTGAAATTTTCAGCCGGTTATTGTCATGCAAAAGACTGCTGGTCTCGTGGTAATTGTGTCACGAATCCCGCTTCCTGAGTCTGTTTTTGCCTGTGTTCTGTCCTGGAGCGTTTTTTTCCGGTGTCCTGGAACGCACCCTGTCTGGTTGCCGGGCGACGTAGCTAGTTGGAAGATCTCTGAGTACCTGCACCTGTATCCCATCAGCTATCTGCACACCTGGTCCTGATCATCACCCCTCCACTTCATAAGCGCTGACCTGACATCCATTCTCTGCCGGATCATTAGCCATGAACAGTATGTTGTGCCAGCGTATCAGCCTCCAGTTTGATAGAGTTTGTTTTGTTGTTTTGTACGTCTTGCTTGCCTTGAACTCACGTCCGTTTTTTCTGTCTACAGTCATTCACCCGGAACACTCATCCCATCCCTACCTGGTCGTCGGTGACTTCAGTTACTTCCTTGGATCTGCCTATTTAACCCCATCAACTCACCTCCGCTGCCCGCTCCGCCACTTGGATTTTTTCTATCACTACATTTAAACTTGTAAATAAATCCTCACCTTCGTCTTACTCTCCTTGTCCTGGTCTGCTTCTGGGTTCTACTTTAGAGAACCGTGACAAATTGACCGTTAACTAACATAAACAAGTTTAGCATCTCCAGGCCTCCAAACATACAAGCTGCATTCAAGCTGCTGATGTGTTTCTTTGGAACATCTGCATTTAAAAAGTATAAGAAAATAAAAGTAATATACACCATCACAATAAATCCATTATTTACTTTAGTCAGCTCTAAGGAAACATTATGTATGAATAACATATTTTTGAAGAACAGAATATGAGTTGGCCTACTGTATGTTATCTGGCTATGCTCCATGCCATAGACTGTAGACTTGTTCATTTAGCTGTGTCACGAATCCCGCCGAAGATGGTGCCTCTTCCTGTTCGGGCGGCGCTCGGCGGTCGTCGTCACCGGCCTACTAGCTGCCATCGATTATTTTTCTTTTGTTTCTGTTAGTTTGGGCTGATTGGGTGCACCTGTTTTGAGTTTAGTTTGGGGGGTAGGCTATTTAAGGGCAGGTAGCCCGCTGGCTGTTGTGCGGGCTTGTTTATCTGTTATTTGGTGTTGGATTGTTATGTGGATTTTATTATTTTCTCTGGACAGTTTAGTCCGGTGTTTTTGGACTCGTTTTTCATGCACCCGTGTGTTTAGGGCATGATCGTTTTCCCTGTCTACTGGAGAATAAATCCACTTTCTTGAAACCCTGATCTCTGCGCTTGACTCCTCCACCCAGTACTCCTAGCAGCTCTGACAGAAGCCCGCACCACCATATGGAGTCAGCAGAAGCAGCGACCACCCCTCTCCCAACTATGGAGGAGCGTGTACATCATACAGCTGTCCTTCATCGTATCGGGTCTGCGATGGACCAGATGATGGAGAGGATGGAACTATGGGAGAGGAGTGGTCTCCCGATTCCCCCTTCAGCTCCCCTGCAGATGACACAACCCACTCCTACAGTGTCAACGGCTGGGACCAGCACATTGCGTCTCGCGCCCCCGAGGGAGTACGATGGAGCAGCGGCTGGTTGCCAGGGATTTCTGCTCCAGCTTGAGCTCTACCTGGCTACCGTGAGTCCGACTCCCTCGGGTGAGGAGAGTGTAAGCCTCCTTGTCTCCTGTTTGTCGGGTAGGGCCCTGGACTGGGCCAACGCAGTCTGGAACAGCCCAGACTCAGCTCGGGACCACTACTCTGAGTTCACCCGCCGGTTCCGAGCAGTGTTCGACCACCCACCAGCGGGTGAGCGTCTGTTCCACCTCAGACAGGAGACGAGGAGCGCCCAGGATTTCGCATTAGAATTCCGGACCTTGGCTGCTGGTGCGGGGTGGAATGACAGGGCCTTAATAGACCATTACCGTTGCAGCCTCCGGGAGGACGTCCGCCGGGAGCTAGCTTGTCGGGACACCACACTCTCGCTCGATGAACTGATAGACATATCGATCTGACTAGATAACCTGCTAGCTGCCCGCGGGCGTTCAGAGGGGGTCCTGTCCATTCCACCTCCCAGCCCTCCCGCTCCAACTCCGATGGAGTTGGGAGGAGCTGCATCTAGGGCAGGGGTCTGGAACCTATGGCTCCCAAGCCAGGTGGGGTTCTTTTGATGATTGCATCTGGCTCGCAGATAAAACAAAATATTCTCACTTGTTTTAATCCATCCATCGATTTTTCACTGCTCATGTCCTGTTCAGGGCTGCAGGAGCAATTGTCCATTATTTTAATTAAATTATACTAGCCTACGTTGGCCGTTGCGAGGTAAAACAGGTAAACGCCTCCTTTTGAATCAGTCTGCTCGGTCATTAGCTCAAAGCTAACCCTTCGACGAAGAAGAAAAAACGATGACGAGTATCGTACATTTCAGGACGAATGGACCGAAGAATTCACCTTTGTGGAGAGAGCAGATTCTGCGGTGTGTCTAATTTGCAATGACAAAATTACACCGATGAAACGGTCGAATGTAAAGCGGCACTTCGACATGCGCCATGCTACCTTTGCATCAAAATACCCTGCGGGAGACAGCAGAAAGAAAGCGTGCCAAGAGCTACTGAGCAGGGTGCAAGCTAGCCAGCAGCAACTCCGCGTATGGACCCGGCAAGGTGACTATAATTCCGCTAGTTTTGCTGGATCTTTTGCAATAGTGAGGAACGGAAAACCATTCACAGATGGCGAGTATGCTAAAACGTTCATGCTGGATGTAGCCAATGAACTTTTGATGATCTTCCGAACAAAGACAAAATAATTAAACGGATACAAGACATGCCTCTGTCGGCAAGAACTGTCCATGATCGTACCATCGTGATGGCAAACAAAGTGGAGGAAACGCAAGTGAAGGACATAAATGCAGCGCCGTTCTTTTCCCTGGCTTTGGATGAGTCAACAGACGTGAGCCATTTGTCGCAGTTCAGCGTGATTGCAAGATATGCTGTTGGTGACACACTGCGCGAAGAAAGTCTTGCAGTTCTGCCATTAAAAGGGTCCACAAGAGGTGAGGATTTATTTAAGTCTTTCATGGAGTTTGCTCAAGAAAAAAATCTACCTATGGATAATCTTCTCTCAGTGTGTACTGATGGTGCTCCGTGTATGGTGGGGAATAAAAAAGGATTTGTGGCGCTTCTCTGTGAACATGAAAATAGACCCATCCTAAGTTTCCATTGCATTCTACAACAGGAGGCACTTTGTGCTCAGATGTGTGACAGGCAGTTTGGGGAAGTGATGTCGCTGGTCATTTGTGTGATCAACTTTATTGTTGCTCGAGCCTTAAATGATCACCAGTTTAAAACACTGCTGGATGAAGTTGGAAATAACTATCCTGGTCTGCTTTTGCACAGCAATGTGCGTTGGTTGTCAAGAGGGAAGGTGCTTAGCCGTTTTGCGGCTTGCCTGAAAGAAATCCGGACTTTCCTTGAAATGAAAGGCATCGAGCATCCTGAGCTAGCCGAAACTGAGTGGCTCCTCAAGTTTACTATCTCGTAGATATGACTGAACATCTGAACCAGCTCAACGTGAAAATGCAAGGCATTGGAAATACAGTGTTATCCCTTCAACAAGCTGTGTTTGCTTTTGAAAACAAGCTAGAACTTTTCATCATGGCTCTTGAAACAGGTCGTTTACTACATTTTGAAAAACTGAGCCAATTTAAAGATGCATGCACAGCAAGTGAACCTATTCAAAACTTTGATCTCCACCAGCTAGCTCGCTGCACATCCAGTCTCCTACAGTCCTTCAAAGCACGCTTTGGAGAATTTCGTGTGCACACTCGTCTTTTTAAGTTCATCACCCTTCCAAACGAGTGTTCACTGAACACAGCCGACCTGAGTTACATTCCTGGTGTCTCCGTCAGAGATTTTGAAGCAGAAGTGGCTGACCTGAAGGCCTCAGACATGTGGGTGAATAAGTTCAAGTCACTGAATGAAGATTTGGAAAGAATCACACGACAGAAAGCGGAGTTGGCGAGCAAGCACATGTGGACAGAAATGAAAAAACTTCAACCCGAAGACCAGCTGATTCTCAAAACTTGGAACGCGCTTCCTGTCACATACCACACACTGCAGCGTGTGAGTATTGCTGTTTTGACCATGTTTGGATCTACGTATGCATGTGAGCAGTCATTCTCACATCTTAAAAACATCAAGTCCAATCTACGATCACGTTTAACGGATGAAAGCCTCAACGCATGAAGCTTAACCTCACCAAGTACCAACCAGACTACAAAGACATCAGCAAATCCATGCAGCACCAGAAGTCGCATTAATGGTGAGTATTATAACAACATTATTTAAGAATAAATTCAGAGGCTTATTATACTGACATTTAGTTGAATTCACTTTTAAAATATATTCTATGGCTCTCACTGAAATACATTTCCAAATTTTTTGCTTTCATGGCTCTCTTAGTCAAAAAGGTTCCCACCCCTGATCTAGGGGGACCGGAGGAGGTGGCTCCTCTTGCACCTACTGTGGCCGGAGAGGACACACTTCGGACCGGTGCTGGAGGAGTCCATCTGGGAGTCGGGATGGCAGGCGGAATACTCCTCGGCCACCCCAGGTGAGTAGGCACAAGACTCACCCAGAGCTCCCTGTTGGTCGCATGTTTTTGGTTATTTTTTTCCCTGCGTTTTTTCCCCTCTCTTCAGCATAAGGCGCTAGTCGACTCAGGCGCAGCTGGGAGTTTTATGGATCGCGGACTCGCCCGTAAGTTGGGTATTCCGCTGGTGCAGATAGACCCACCTTTTCCCGTGCACTCCCTAGATAGCCGACCGTTAGGGTCAGGGCTGGTCAGGGAGGCCACGATTCCGCTAGACATGGTAACCCAGGGGGATCATAGGGAGCAGATCAGTTTTTACCTTATTAATTCACCTGGGTTTCCAGTGGTGTTGGGGGTTCCCTGGCTAGCCATTCACAATCCTCTCATTTCCTGGAGACAGGGAGCTCTTCAGGGGTGGTCAGATGAGTGTTCAGGTAGGTGTGTGGGAGTTTCCATCGGTGCCACGTCGGTGGAGAGTCCAGACCAGGTTTCCACTGTGCGCATTCACCAGAATATGCCGATTTGGCTATCGCTTTTAGTAAGAAAGAAGCGACCAAATTACCACCTCATCGACGGTGGGATTGCGTGATAAACCTCCAGGAGAACGCTGCACTTCCCAGGAGTCACGTGTACCCATTGTCACAGGAGGAGACGTTGGCTATGGAGACATATGTCACGGAAGCTCTGGGACAAGGGTTCATTCGGCCCTCCATGTCACCCGCCTCCTCGAGTTTCTTTTTTGTGAGAAAAAAGGAGGGAGTACTGCGTCCGTGCATTGATTATCGAGGTCTAAATTCAATCACAGTGGGATTTAGTTATCCACTACCTCTCATCGCTACGGCGATGGAATCATTCCACAGAGTGCGTTTTTTCACAAAACTGGACCTCAGGAGCGCGTATAATCTGGTGCGTATTCGGGGAGGAGACGAGTGGAAAACAGCGTTTAGTACCACATCAGGCCACTATGAGTACCTCGTCATGCCGTATGGTTGAAGAATGCTCCAGCCGTCTTCCAATCCTTTGTAGATGAGATTCTCAGGGACTTGCAGGGTGTGGTAGTATATATTGATGACATCTTGATCTATTCTGCCACACGCGCCGCGCATGTCTCCCTGGTGCGCAGGTGCTGCTGGAGCATGACCTATACGTCAAGGCTGAGAAATGTGTGTTCTCCAAACCAGCCATTTCCTTCCTGGGTTATCGCATTTCCACCTCGGGGGTGGTGATGGAGTGTGACCGCGTTAACGCCGTGCGTAATTGGCCGACTCCGACCACGGTAAAGGAGGTGCAGCGGCTTTTAGGGTTTGCCAATTACTACCGGAGGTTTATCCGGGGTTTTGGCCAAGCGGCGGTGCCCATTACCTCACTGCTGAAGGGGGGGCCGGTGCGTCTACGGTGGTCGGCCGAGGCAGATGGAGCCTTCAACCAGTTGAAGGCAAGGTTTACTGAGGCTCCTGTGTTGGCGCATCCGGACCCTTCGTTAGCATTCATAGTGGAGGTGGATGCTTCCGAGGCTGGTGTTGGAGCCGTGCTATCACAGTGCTCGAGCACGCCACCGAAGCTCCGTCCCTGTGCTTTCTTTTCTAAGAAGCTGGAGCCGGCGGAGCGGAACTATGATGTGGGGGACCGGGAGTTACTAGCTATGGTAAAAGCCCTGAAGGTGTGGAGACACTGGCTTGAGGGGGCTAAATACCCTTTTCTCATCTGGACTGACCACCGCAATCTGGAGTATATCCGAGAGGCGAAGAGACTGAATCCGCGTCAAGCTAGGTGGGCCATGTTCTTTACTCGTTTTAGATTTACGATCTCTTACCGACCAGGTTCCCTCAACACTAAGGCCGATGCGCTGTCTCGTCTCTATGACACGGATGACCGGCCCATCGATCCGACCCCCATCCTTCCAGCCTCTTGTCTGGTTGCCCCGGTGGTATGGGAGGTGGACGCGGACATCGAGCGGGCGTTGAGGGTAGAACCTGTGCCGTCCCAGTGCCCGACTGGCCTTAGGTACGTACCGCTTGGTGCTCGTGATCGATTGATTCGGTGGGCTCATACACTACCTGCTTCGGGTCATCCGGGGATTGAGAGGACAGTGCGGGGTCTTAGGGGGAAATACTGGTGGCCCACTTTGGCTAAGGACGTGAGACTCTGTCTCCTCCTGCTCGGTATGCGCACAGAGTAAGGCTACTAGGCACCTGCCGAGAGGGAAGTTACAACCTCTCCCGGTTCCACAAAGGCCATGGTCTCATCTATCGGTAAATTTCCTGACTGATCTTCCCCCGTCTCAGGGGAACACTACCGTTCTGGTCGTTGTGGATCGGTTTTCTAAGTCCTGTCGTCTCCTTCCATTGCCTGGTCTCCCTACGGCCCTACAGACTGCTTAGGCTCTATTTACCCACGTCTTCCGGCACTACGGGGTGCCGGAGGACATCGTATCTGATCGAGGTCCCCAGTTCACGTCCCGGGTGTGGAGGGCGTTTATGGAGCGTCTGGGGGTCTCGATCAGCCTTACCTCTGTGTATCACCCCGAAAGTAATGGGCAGGTGGAAAGAGTGAACCAGGAAGTGGGTAGGTTTCTGAGGTCTTATTGCCAGGACCGGCCAGGAGAATGGGCGAGGTACGTCCCGTGGGCGGAGTTGGCCCAGAACTCACTCCGCCACTCCTCAACTAACATGTCGCCATTTGAATGCGTATTGGGGTACCAGCCGGTCCTGGCTCCGTGGCATCAGAGCCAGACCGAAGCTACTGCAGTGGAGGAGTGGGTACAGCGTTCTAGGGAGACCTGGCGGGCAGTCCAGGAATCTCTCAGGCAGGCCGGTGAACGGCAGAAGAGGAGCGCTGACCGCCACCGCAGTGAGGCCTCTGTGTTTGCACCAGGGGACAGTGTCTGGCTCTCGACCCGAAACCTGCCCCTCCGCCTGCCCTGCCGGAATCTGGGGCCGCAGTGTGTGGGGCCATTTAACCTGTCTAGGATCAGCGTGCCGCTAGCGGCACACCCCCCCCCCACTGAAAAACCAGTGCCGCGAAATTCAAAAAAAATTTTTTTTTTAAATATTTTACTTTCACACATTAAAGTCCAATACAGCTAATGAAAGACACAGATCTTGTGAATCCAGTCAACATGTCCGATTTTTAAAATGTTTTACAGGGAAGACACAATATGTAAAGATGTACATCTATTACCTAAAAACACATTAGCATAATCCACCATCTTTTATTTGTCCACCAACACCAGTAGCCATCACCAATTCGGCTAAACTAAGATATTTATAGCCCCTAACCAAGAAAAAAACTCATTAGATGACAGTCTGATAACATATTTATGGTATGGGATAGGTTTTGTTAGAAAAATGTGCATATTTCAGGTAGATGGCATAGGTTACAATTGCACCCACCGTCACAAATGGAATAGAAAAACTACATTGAGCAACGTGTTTACCTACTTACTAATCATCAAACATTTCGTAAAAATACACAGCATACACGAATCGAAAGACACAGATCCTGTGAATACAGACAATATTTCAGATTTTCTAAGTGTCTTACAGCGAAAACACAATAAATCATTATATTAGCATAGCACATAGCACATAGCAGCCCAGCATTGATTCTAGCCAAAGTGAGCGATAAAAGTCAACATCGCCAAAAGATATTAATTTTTTCACTAACCTTCTCAGAATTCTTCCGATGACACTCCTGTAACATCATATTACACAATCCATATAGAGTTTGATCGAAAATGTTTATATTTAGCCACCAAAATCATGGTTAGACAATGTGAAATGTAGCTCAGCTGGTCAGAAAATGTCCTTGCGCCACTTAGACAGTGATCTACTCTTATACATAAATACTCATAAACGTGACTAAAAAATATAGGGTGGACAGGGATTGATAGACAATTTAATTCTTAATACAATTGTGGAATTACATTTTTTAATTTATCCTTACTTTTCAATACAGTTTGCGCCAAGCGAAGCTACGTCAAAAAACATGGCGTCCTAAGCCACTAAAATGTTTCGACAGAAACACGATTTATCATAATAAAAATGTCCTACTTTGAGCTGTTCTTCCATCAGTATCTTGGGCAAAGGATCCTTTCTTGGGAGTAATCGTCTTTTGGTGGAAAGCTGTCCTCTTGCCATGTGGAAATGCCAACTGCGTTCGGGATGAACTGAAAAGCGTGCCCAGCTATTCACATCGTTTCAAAAATAAATGTCCCAAAATCGCACTAAACGGATATAAATTGCTATAAAACGCTTTAAATTAACTACCTTATGATGTTTTTAACTCCTATAACGAGTGAAAAGATGACCGGAGAAATATAACAGGCTAAACTAACGCTTGGAACAGGAGAGGGTCGGTGTCCTCCACGCGCGTTACGCACCAAGAAAAGACTTGCTAGCTACAGGGTTTTTTAATTTATAGGGCCTGTGAACGCGCAATCGACCCCATTCAAATCGTCATCACGTAAAGGCATCCAGGGGAAGACGTAAGAAGTGTCCGTATAGTCATAGCAATAACAGTGCCCTTTTAACTGACTTCAGAACAGTGGCCAACATTTCTGAAATCTGACTCCATGTCAGGGAAATTGCTGTAGAATGGGCTCTGTTCCACTTAGAGACAAAATTTCAACTCCTATAGAAACTATAGACTGTTTTCTATCCAATAATAATAATAATATGCATATTGTACGATCAAGGATTTTGTGGGAAGCCGTTTCAAAAATTACCCAATTAGCATAAATAGTCTCAACAGCGCCCCCATCCTCAACAGGTTAAAGTCCTGAGGAGGATAAACGAGGTGTGTTATAGATTGCAACTCCCTTCTTACTATCGCATTAACCTGTCTAGGATGAGGGTGCCGCTAGCGGCACTCCCCCCCCCACCCCCACTGAAAAACCAGTGCCGCGAAATTCAAAAAAAATATTTTTTTAAAATATTTAACTTTCACACATTAAAGTCCAATACAGCTAATGAAAGACACAGATCTTGTGAATCCAGCCAACATGTCCGATTTTTAAAATGTTTTACAGGGAAGACACAATATGTAAAGATGTACATCTATTACCTAAAAACACATTAGCATAATCCACCATCTTTTATTTGTCCACCAACACCAGTAGCTATCACCAATTCGGCTAAACTAAGATATTTATAGCCCCTAAACAAGAAAAAAACTCATCAGATGACAGTCTGATAACATATTTATGGTATGGGATAGGTTTTGTTAGAAAAATGTGCATATTTCAGGTAGATGGCATAGGTTACAATTGCACCCACCGTCACAAATGGACTAGAAAAACTACATAGAGCAACGTGTTTACCTACTTACTAATCATCAAACATTTTGTAAAAATACACAGCATACACGAATCGAAAGACACAGATCCTGTGAATACAGACAATATTTCAGATTTTCTAAGTGTCTTACAGCGAAAACACAATAAATCGTTATATTAGCATAGCACATAGCACATAGCAGCCCAGCATTGATTCTAGCCAAAGTGAGCGATAACGTCAACATCGCCCAAATATATTATTTTTTCACTAACCTCAGAATTCTTCAGATGACACTCCTGTAACATCATATTACACAATCCATATAGAGTTTGATCGAAAATGTTTATATTTAGCCACCAAAATCATGGTTAGACAATGTGAAATGTTGCTCAGCTGGTCAGAAAATGTCCTTGCGCCACTTAGACAGTGATCTACTCTTATACATAAATACTCATAAACGTGACTAAAAAATATAGGGTGGACAGGGATTGATAGACAATTTAATTCTTAATACAATCGCGGAATTACATTTTTTAAATTATCCTTACTTTCAATACAGTTTGCGCCAAGCGAAGCTACGTCAAAAAACATGGCGTCCTAAGCCACTAACATTTTTCGACAGAAACACGATTTATCATAATAAAAATGTCCTACTTTGAGCTGTTCTTCCATCAGTATCTTGGGCAAAGGATCCTTTCTTGGGTCTAATCGTCTTTTGGTGGAAAGCTGTCCTCTTGCCATGTGGAAATGCCAACTGCGTTCGGGATGAACTGGAAGCGTGCCCAGCAATTCACAGCGTTTCAGAAATAAATGTCCCAAAATCGCACTAAACGGATATAAATTGCTATAAAACACTTTAAATTAACTACCTTATGATGTTTTTAACTCCCATAACGAGTAGAAACATGACCAGAGTAATATTACTCCCTCCACTAATGCTTGGAACAAGTGCGGGTCGATGTCCTCCAGGCGCATTACGCAGCAAGAAAAGAGTTCCTAGCTACAGGTTTTTTTAATTTGTAGTGCCTGTGAACGCGCAATCGACCCCATTCAAATCGTCATCACGTAAAGGCATCCAGGAGAAGACGTAAGCAGTGTCCGTATACTCATAGCAATAACTGCGGCCTTTTAACTGACTCCAGATCAGGGGCCAAAATTTCTGAAATCTGACTCCATGTCAGGGAAATTGCTGTAGAATGACTTCTGTTCCACTTAGAGACAAAATTTCAACTCCTATAGAAACTATAGACTGTTTTCTATCCAATAATAATAATAATATGCATATTGTACGATCAAGAATTTTGTGGGAAGCCGTTTCAAAAATTACACGATTAGCATAAATAGTGACAACAGCGCCCCCATCCTCAACAGGTTAACCTCTCGTTTCATGTGTCTCTCCTCAGGCCGGTGGTAGCTGGTCCCCTTCAGGAAGGTGAGGTACCGGAGGTCCCTCCGCCCCCTCTGGATATCGAGGGGTCCCCGGCGTACACAGTACGAGCTATTCTGGACTCGAGACGCCGGGTGAGGGGCCTGCAGTACCTCGTTGACTGGGAGGGGTACGGTCTGGAGGAGAGGTGCTGGGTACCGGGAAGAGACATTTTAGATCCTTCCCTCTTGGTTGATTTCCACCGTTGCCACCCGGATTGTCCTGCGCCTCGCCCTCCGGGTCGTCCTCGAGGTCGGGGTCGGCGCGCTGCGGGAGCCGCGCATCAGAGGGGGGGTACTGTCACGAATCCCGCCGAAGATGGTGCCTCTTCCTGTTCGGGCGGCGCTCGGCGGTCGTCGTCACCGGCCTACTAGCTGCCATCAATTATTTTTCTTTTGTTTCTGTTAGTTTGGGCTGATTGGGTGCACCTGTTTTGAGTTTAGTTTGGGGGGTAGGCTATTTAAGGGCAGGTAGCCCGCTGGCTGTTGTGCGGGCTTGTTTATCTGTTATTTGGTGTTGGTTTGTTATGTGGATTTTATTATTTTCTCTGGACAGTTTAGTCCAGTGTTTTTGGACTCATTTTTCATGCGCCCGTGTGTTTAGGGCATGATCATTTTCCCTGTCTACTGGAGAATAAATCCACTTTCTTGAAACCCTGCTCTCTGCGCTTGACTCCTCCACCCAGTACTCCTAGCAGCTCTGAAAATCTGACAAGATATGCTGATAAGTCCCTTGCCATTATTGTATATTATATAATTTTATAGGTAGAAGAATATAATTGAACTTAGCTGAATAAAATAGAAAGGATATTTTTCCCATTCCGGAGCAAGTGCGCATATGAAGTGGCTATGTTGAGCTTTAAAGTGATAATTTGAAACAGGACCTATACACTAGATTTAGAGTTATTTGGCTACTTTAGTTGTGAATGATACAAACCTTAGAATGACTTAAAAATCAAAACATATATGGGCTGCATGATGTGACGATAGGCTATTGATGATTTGAGAAAGTCGGGAAAAAAGCTTGAGCTTGTTTCGTATGGTATGTATTAATTTGTGGATGTCCATCACCCATTTCTTATGAGATGTTACTAATTACAATTCGTATGATATGTTACGAATTTGCAATAAGTATTATTTGTTACAAATTCTGGCTAGGTGGCTAACTTTTAGCTAGGCCAGGGCTTAGAGATAAGGGTTAAGGTTAGGGTTAAGTTTAGGACTTATATTAAAGGTTTAGGGTTAGGGTTAGCTAAAAATATTAAGGTTAGGGGAAGGGTTCGTTAACATGCTATGTAGTTGCAAAGTAGTAAGTAGTTGAAAAGTTGCTAATTAGCTGAAATGCGAAAGTTGTCCGTGTTGACATTCAAACTCGCAACCGTTGTGTTGCTAGACATTTGTGTTATACGCCCACCCATTCAACCCGACTAGGGCTATTGCAGTGACCATATTACCGGCACACCGGCAGTCATGAGTCATGACCGCAGTAAAAATCCACATGACCGTTGAGTCACAGTAATCTCCTTTTTATGCACTCAGGACAACCATTAGATTGATAATGGCCTGGTACTCAGGGCTCTATTGTCCCTCTAACCACTCTGACATCAGTGCAAATGCAATGAAAATCACATCAAACTCTTATCATGAAAACAGTATAATGCTTTTAAAACTCACCTCACTGTGATTATCAATTTGAGGAAAGAAGTTCAAAAGCAGGTTGAAATGCAGTGTAAAACATGGTCGCTGTGGATGTTGTTTCAAAGCCTAACACAAAGAAATGGACGAAGCTTTCTAAGGTGATGATTAATTCAAAACACCCATACGCATATTAGAGCATATGCATAGGCTTATGAGCCCAAGTCTGAATTAAAATTATGATTGTGCGGTTATACAATACATAGCCTAAAGCATATTACGCATGGCAGAAAAACATAAAACAAAGCTGAATTAAGATGTCTTTAGTACATAATTGGTCTAGCCTATACTCCAAAATTAAACAAATTTGAGTAATCACCTTTGAGTATGGACTGTATTATACTGGATGGACTACGTTACCTAATACTATGCTCAAAAATGTCTATCCACGAGTCTGGGAGAGAACGTATAGCCCTAGGCGATGCTGTTGGTTTTTTGATAGTGCAGGGCGGCTTACAGTTAGCTTACAATTATAGTGAATTTGTATATGATTTTGAATAGCCTAGTAATAGGGATTTTCTTATATTTTTATAATTAATAGGCTGACATTACCTTTAGCTACAGAATATCTCAAAACTATGTGTTTCAATCTCCTCCTCTTTCTCCTTCATAGGCTTGGTTGTAGCAACCTCATGATGGGTATAGGGATAATTTGAGTATCATATCATGTAGACCTATCAATGTTACATTGAGCTGGGTGAAGGGAATATGAATGACAGTCATCCAATATGTTGTAAAAAAAAATAAGGCCATGCTCATGAAAAAAAAAACGAAATCTTCCAGCCTCATCTTAAATGGCAGCGACCGCCACTGAATTTGACATATTAGAAAAGACAAGATTAAATTGAGAATAGTCTGATGGGTTCAAATACGATCACTTGATGAAAGAACAGCTGTGCAGCCTGACGCAAGGAACAGAGCTCAAGCTTTTTTCCCGGCTTCCTCAAATCATCAATAGCCTATATATATTTACATTTCTAAGTTATTCTAAGGTTTGCATAATTCACAACTTAAGTTGCCAAATAACTCTAAATCTAGCATATTAGGTCCTGTTTCAAATGATCACTTTTACGCTCAACATAGCCACTTCATATGCGCACTTGCTCCAGGATGTGAAAAAGAAACGTTCTATTTTATTCAGCTAAGTTCAATTATATTCTTCTTACTATAAAATAGCATAATTTAAAATAATGTCACAAGACTCATTTTTTTATTTCACCTTTATTTAACCAGGTAGGCCAGTTGAGAACAAGTTCTCATTTACAACTGCGACCTGGCCAAGATGAAGCAAAGCATTGCGACAAAAAAACAACAACACAGAGTTACACATGGGATAAACAAAAGTACAGTCAATAACACAATAGAAAAATCTGTATACAGTGTGTGCAAATGGATTAAGGAGGTAAGGCAATAAATAGGCCAATAGTAGCGAAGTAATTACAATTTAGCAAATTAACACCGTAGTGATTGATGTGCAAGTAGAACTACTGGTGTGCAAAAGAGCAAAAAAAGGTAATAAAAACAATATGGGGATGAGGTAGGTAGTTGGATGGGCTATTTATAGATGGGCTGTGTACAGCTGCAGCGATCGGAAAGCTGCTCAGATAGCTGATGCTTAAAGTCAGTGAGGGAGATATAAGTCTCCAACTTCAGCGATTTTTGCAATTCGTTCCAGTCATTGGCAGCAGAGAACTGGAAGGAAAGGCGGCCAAAGGAAGTGTTGGCTTTGGATGACCAGTGAGAAATACCTGCTGGAGCGCGTGCTACGGGTAAATGTTGTTATGGTGACCAGTGAGCTGAGATAAGGCGACGCTTTACCTAGCAAAGACTTATAGATGACCTGGAGCCAGTGGGTTTGGCAAACAAATATGTAGCGAGGGCCAGCCGACGAGAGCATACAGGTCGCAGTGGTGGGTGGTATATGGGGCTTTGGTGACAAAACAGATGGCACTGTGATAGACTGCATCCAGTTTGCTGAGTAGAGTGTTTGAGGCTATTTTTGTAAATGACATTGCCGAAGTCGAGGATCGGTAGGATAGTCAGTTTTACGAGGGTATGTTTGGCAGCATGAGTGAATGTGGCTTTGTTGCGAAATAGGAAGCCGATTCTAGATTTAATTTTGGATTGGAGATGCTTAATATGAGTCTGGAAGGAGAGTTTACAGTCTAGTCAGAAACCTAGGTTTTTGTAGTTGTCCACATATTCCAAGTCAGAACCGTCCAGAGTAGTGATGATGCTAGTCGGGGCGGGCGGGTGCAGGCAGTGATCGGTTGAAGAACATGCATTTAGTTTTACTAGCGTTTAAGAGCAGTTGGAGGCCACAGAAGGAGTGTTGTATGACATTGAAGCTCGTTTGGAGGTTTGTTAGCACAGTGTCCAAAGAAGGGTCAGATGTATTCAGAAGGGTGTCGTCTGCGTAGAGGTGGATTAAGGAAACAAGAGCGACATCATTGATATATACAGAGAAAAGAGTCGGCCCGAGAAATGAACCCTGTGGTATCCCCATAGAGACTGCCAGAGGTCTGGACAACAGGCCTTCCAATTTGACACACTGAACTCTATCTGAGAAGTAGTTGGTGAACCAGGCGAGGCAGTCATTTGAGAAACCAAGGCTGTTGAGTCTGCTGATAAGAATACGGTGATTGACAGAGTCGACAGCCTTGGCCGGGTCTATGAAGACGGCTGCACAGTAGTGTCTTTTATCGCTGGCGGTTATGATATCGTTTAGTACCTTGAGCGTGGCTGAGGAGCACCCGTGAACAGCTCGGAAACCAGATTGCACAGCAGAGAAGGTATGGTGGGATTCGAAATGGTCAGTGATCTGTTTGTTGACTTGGCTTTCAAAGACTTTAGAAAGGCAGGGCAGGATGGATATAGGTCTGTAACAGTTTGGGTTGAGAGTATCACCCCCTTTGAAGAGGGGGATGACCGCGGCAGCTTTCCAATCTTTAGGAATCTCGGACGATACGAAAGAGAGGTTGAACAGACTAATAATAGGGGTTGCAACAACGGCGGCGGATAATTTTAGAGACAGGGTCCATATTGTCTAGCCCAGCTGATTTCTACGGGTCCAGGTTTTGCAGCTCTTTCAGAACAACTGCTATCTGGATTTGGGTGAAGGAGAAGCTGGGAAGGCTTGGGCAAGTCGCTGCCGGGGGTGCGTAGCTGTTGGCCGGGGTTGGGGTACCCAGGAGGAAAGCATGGCCAGCCGTAGAGAAATGCTTATTGAAATTCTCGATTATCGTGGATCTATCGGTGGTGACAGTGTTTCCTAGCCTCAGTGCAGTGGGCAGCTGGGAGGAGGTACTCTTGTTATCCATGGACTTTACAGTGTACCAGACCTTTTTGGAATTTGAAAAAGCTAGCCTTTGCTTTCCTAACTGACTGTTTTGGTTCCTGACTTCCCTGAAAAATTGCATATCGCTGGGACTATTTTATGCTAGTGCAGTACGCCACAGGATGTTTTTGTGCTGGTTGAGGGCAGTCAGGTCTGGAGTGAACCAAGGGCTATATCTGTTCTTAGTTCTACATTTTTTCAAAGGGGCATGGTTATTTAAGATGGTGAGGAAATTACTTTTAAAGAATAACCAGGAATCCTCTACTGGCGGGATGTAGTCAATATCCTTCCAGGATACCCGGGCCAGGTCAATTAGAAAGGCCTGCTCACAGAAGTATTTTAGGGATTGTTTGACAGTGATGAGGGGTGGTCGTTTGACGGCGGACCCATGTGGTGTCCAGGGCACAGCTGGGAGCTGAGGGGGGTCTATAACAGGCGGCAACAGTGAAAGACTTATTTCTGGAGAGATTCATTTTTAAAATTAGAAGCTCAAACTGTTTTGGCATAGACCTGGAAAGTATGACAGAACTTTGCAGGCTAACTCCTCCCCCTTTGGCAGTTCTATCTTGACGGAAAATGTTGTAGTTGAGGATAGAAATCTCAGAATTTTTGGTGGCTTTCCTAAGCCAGAATTCAGACACAGCAAGGACATCAGGATTGGTGGAGTGTGCTAAAGCAGTGAGTAAAACAAACTTGAGGAGGCTTCTGATGTTAACATGCATGAAACCAAGGCTTTTACGGTTACAGAAGTCAACAAATGAGGGCTCCGTAGTAAAATAAAACAATGATAACTACCCTAAACAACAGTATACAAGGCATATTGACATTAGAGAGAGACATAAAGCAAGGCATAAAGCAATCACAGGTGTTGATTGGGAGTGCTAGCTAAGACAACAATGGGTAAGACAACAACAGCTAACTAGCTAAGACAACAACAACAGGTAAAATGTCGATGAATGGGCAGAGAGGGTCAGTTAACTAAACACAGGGCCTGAGTTCGAGGCTGAGGCCGACAGATAAACAAAAATGGAGTACCGTGATTAATGAACAGTCCAGCAGGCATCAGCTATGTAGCCAGGTGATCATAGGGTCCAGTGAACAGCAATAGATGAAACAGGGAAGCCGTTAGGTAGTCGTTACTACGCAAGTAAGCAGAGCACACGGCGTTCCTGAAGTTAGCAGGCCAGGGCTAGCAGAAGCGTCTTCACCGACATTCGACAAAGGGCACATCGGACGGAATTACGTCAGCAGACCAGTCGTGATGGATCGGCGGGGTTCCGTGTTGACAAAGGGTCCAGGCCAAATGGCTAAAGAAGTATTGTAGCTTGAGTAATTTTGTTGGCTAGCCGGGAGATGTGCCTGGCTTGAGGCTAACTGGTGCTAGCTTCGGGACAAGGGCGTTAGCCACTATAGCCACTTGGTAGCAGCTAGCTAGATGCGATGATCCGATGCAAAGGTCCAGAGTTTACGTCAGGAATCCGGTGATGTAGTGGCTTCTAGTCGTGTTAGTGAAGAGTCCGGGAGGCATCAGCTGTGTAACTGAGTGATCATAGGGTCCACTGAGCAGGCCGGGAGATGGGCTTGGGCCACTCTGGAGTAATGGTTCAGAGCTTACGGCAGGAATCTGATGAAGTAGTGGAGAAAAGCAGTCCAATATGCTCAGGGTTGATATCGCGCTGTGCAGACTGGCGGGTATTATCCAGGCTAAAAGCGGCTGGTGTCTGAGATAAAGGTAAAGGCCGCTAGCAGTGGCTAACAATGACTAAATAGCTAGTAGCTAATTAGCAGGTTAGCATCTGATGGCTAGCTTCTGATGGAGGTTCTAGCTAAGGTTCTAGTCTAAAAATAGCAGCTCCGTATCACAATTGGGTGAGGTGGGTTGCCGGAAGGTATATTTAATTTAAAAAATGGAAAAAGAGATTTTTAAAAAATACTGAAATATATACAAAAAAGACAACAAAAAAATAATTTACACGGGACAATGACAAAACACGTCCGCACTGCTACGCCATCTTGGATACTATTATAAGCATATCTTGTCAGCTAAATGAACAAGCCTAGAGCCTATGGCATGGAGCATAGCCAGATAACTCATATTCTGTTCTCCTAAAATACATTTTTTTCACATGATTCTTTACACCTGACTAAAATAAATAATGTATTTATTGTGATGGTGTATATTAAATTGATTTTTAGACTTTTTAAATGTAGATCTTCCAAAGGCACACATCAGCGGCTAAACTTGTTTATGTTCATTTACGGTCAATTACCGGGAAACCAGCAGTCTTTTACATGACAATAACTAGCTAACATAATTTCATGATCACCACAGCCCTAACCCGGGCCAACCACCCTCCTCCTTAAGTAACCATCTGTCTTGTGTAACCATACCAAACTTAACATATTACACAAAATGGAGTGACTCGGATTTACGAACAGAAAAGTAAGAAATGCTCTGAGACCAGGTTGAGCTGAAGGTTGGCTTTGCGATTACCAGTTATTAGGGTAGCTACTTCTATGACAAGTAAGTAACTGTGAGAGGCTCTGTAACCATAAGAACTGACATTACTCTACTGCCATTTACAACATTGATCTTGCACTGTGCATAGGTAATCAAGTCAACTATATCTGGCTAATGGGCTATCATAACAGCTATCAAAGAATCATGCCTACACAATAGACAATGTTAAAATATTTGTGTCATCATGATCTAATTTAAGTTTAGATCCATTCCAATTACTGCTTATGAGTTCAGATGTTTAATGCAAGTGACACCATGAATTGGGCTGAAAAACCTTCCCACTGTCTGACCATAAGCTCGATTGAGGCCCTTTAGCATGCTTCTCATTCATTTCCGGACAAGCCTGACATGTGATTGCGTGAAATTGCATTTGGAATCCAGTAGGGAAATAATGCAATGTGTCTTAAATGGCTGTCCGATAATAGTTGGTTTGAGCTGCGCAAGCCGTTTGTATTTATTGTTGTCCTTAGGGAGTCTTGAGCTGAGCCCGTCATTCGCGTAATTGGGGGTAAATATGATCAAATGCTTCATCATTTAGAGGGTATTTTAGCAAGCAGCCATTGAGATACTTTACAATAGAGGTTTGCATTCATCTTAATGGTAATTTGCACATTCCTGCTCGGCTCTTAAGCAAATCCCCTGACATGTTCCTGTTTGCTTGAGTTTGACTGAACGATCAGTCAGCTGGAAACTAGCTAGACAGTAGGGTAATGCTGGTAATGCTACAGTCACAACATCCTGTACGGGCAAATAGTGAGGAAGTCAAAAAAGTAAACAGATCAAGAAAAAGAATGCTTTTAGTTCGAACACCAGGGAGGCTGCCAGCAGCATAGTCCCTAAGTCCAGCATAAAATGGTCAATCAGTTAAAAATGAACAATTTCATCAAGCATATTTAGACCATTTGCTAATGTGGTGGATATGTATGTGCCTTTTTTATGTTCAGCTGCCATTATGAAAGTAGCCTAATTGTCACCAACCAGCTAAGATGGTCTCAGTATGAGACAGCAGCACTAATAGGACCGGTCTCTCTCCCTCTGAGATGGTCACTGCAAAACCCCCTCCAAAGGGCCCTTTCTGAGAAGAGTCACCGCTGGTTTCTCTGTGAGGCATATTCAGGCTCCCTTTCAGCAAGCTTTCTACTGGAGCAGACAAGACCAAGCGTTGGAAGCAGCATCCCATGCTATCTCCTAAACACACACATTGCTTATAATGAATAAGGATTCTTGGGATGATTGGAGGAGTCTGTGCTGTTCAATGGTACATGGACACCGAGATAAAAAAAATACCTTTCTTTCAGGTACAATAATGCAGAGACCCAGCCGTCCTTAGGCAAGTTGGTGCTTTTGTTTCTCCCAGCGTGATGCATTGGTCAAGAGGGTATAGTCAAACGCTGTTGCTTGTCTTGGAAGAGAAAGGCACGATTTGGAAAACTTTATTGAAGTATCAAGTAATGCATTGCCTCAAGATTCCAGGTCATGCTTCATGATGACATGGTTGCAGACAATGTGTCATTTGTAATCAATAAGCCTGTCCTGGGGATATGTCAAACTACATGTATGTATGATTTGTAGTGTGGCTCACATGAAAGTCAGGATGAAGGAATGAAGCAGTAGGCTAAAGATGAAGAGAATAGAGAATAAATATGTCCAATGCACTATTCAAAAAGGGATCAAGACAGTTTGTCTCTCTTCCACTTTACTGCTCAAACCACATCATACAAAAAAGTAATCAAACTATGAAATATCTCAACAATCCTTGGAACCTTTGAAACCACCAATGATAACGACACTATGGTAACAATCCATAAAGCGTGGTGTGTGTCCGTGTGGCCTTCTGACACGTCCGGGACCAGAAGGAACTCATCCGACTGGGCCCTGTGGCAGTCCATCAACTGTCTCATTCAGAAGGAAAGGTCAAAGGATAGGAAGCCAGGGAACACCTGCTGGAGGTGATCATTAATAAGCAGTTTGCTGCCCTGTCAGCGTTTGGCTTTTAACAAATGTGCCATATCGAATTGGAAGAAGGAAAGGATTCGGGTCGATGGGTGGATAAGTGCAGCCGTTGTGCATTATTATTCTGATGAGCGTCCTGAACAGATGTGTGGCGTCGTTGTTGTTGCAGAGCAGAGAGGTTGTATCTTTTGATGATGAAGTAAAGTTTGGCGTAGTCAGACGGCTATATATGAAGCAAGTGTGGTTTGTCAGTTGTGTTGGTTACGCTACGTATGTGAGTGATTGTGAACTGCTTGGCTTATCTGTCATTGTAGGTCCTTGGATGGAGGGCCTGTGTCAGACCTTTACAATTCTTTTTAGACCCTTTGCAGTCCTGTGTTATTTATTCTTAGGAAAATTTCACATTGTATACAGTATATACAAGTAATAACACTGATACAGTATATCTCTGTCCACTCCTGTACTTGTTTGCATGTATAGATTTGCACACCAGATCATGTGACAACCTCATATGGTTTGTGTGCTCACCATTTCATACTGATGATGGCTTGATGCCGAAAAGTTTGTTTTGTTTTCACCTTTCATTTATGCACTTTACTGCACTACGAACATTCGGGCATTTAAGCATCAGTTTTGGATTTATTCCTCTTTTTCTTCAGTGTGCGGGTCTCCATCTCTGCCAGTATTCTCATTTTGATTCCTGACACTATTTTGTATAAAGGACCTTAACAGAGTCACACGGCCTCTTATCATTTCCATTATTAGGTTACCAAGACAACCATCACACGAGGATTACTACCAAGGCCAGCCAAGCCTGAAAGGAGATGAATGTGCAAAACTTACAATTATTGCTTTAACTACTGTTCCCTGAAGGAGGGAATGAGGTACAGCACAGCTATGGGGAGTTCACGTGCTAGCTCCCTCTACTGAAGAACATTAGAATCACGCCTGACAAGGCCAATGAACACGTGCCTCACCGGAAGCCGTGCCTTACACAGGTGATAAACCCGAGGATTCATTCCCTCAATTCAGTACCGCTCTTCACCGAGTCCAGAACTGGGCGGCGCGGGGCCGAACAGGTGTTGTACCTCGTTTAGGTACAGCCATAACTGTACATTCCCTTTCAGTTGGTCAACTCAGTACAACACAGCTATTGGGATATGAAATCAGTGCTCTGCCTAATGACCCTCTCCTATCCCAACCGTAAGCACACTGTGGGCTGCACTGGGGGCAGTGACATCCAATTGGGGGGTGCAATGCTGGAAACTGGCCTCCCTTTGCAGGGACAAGAATTCCCGATTCTCAACTGAGTCTAACTCGAGATCCAGAAATGGAATGTGCTGAGATGAAGTGAAACAGCTCTTCTCTTGATTCATTATGAAACCTATAGACTGAACATGGGAAACCAGCATGGATCTGTGAAACAGCACCTGCTCCCTCAACTCCGCTACCACAAGCCAATCGTCCATGTAGTCCAATATTGTGATGCCAAACTCGCCTCCACAACCTTGGTGAAAGTGTGAGACGAGAGGGAAAGCCCAAAGGGAGGACCAGAAACTCTGAACTTCCTGTGAGGGGGCTTTATGGCCACATGAAAGTACAAATCCTTTAGATCGATGGAGGTGAACCAATCGCCCGGGCGCACTGACTACAACAACCGTGAGCATTCATAATTTGTAGACCCTGAAGTGCTTGTTTAGGGCATGCAGGTCTAAATTGGGATGAAAAGTCCCACCCCTTCTGGGAACCAGAAAATACTAGCTGTACTAGCCATCCTGGGAATCCGACATAGGAACCACTCTGACCAAACATGGGACACACACAACTAATTGTGCCTATACCCCAACGGCACTGTTTATATAATCCAGGGCAACACTGGGCATGGTCGACAGACAGCGAGTCTCCTGTAAAGTGCCAAAGTCTCCCAGTCGCACCTTGTGGACTTTTTCCATTTCCACCATTCTTGACAACTGGGCCTGACTGTGGGGAAGTGACTCTTTTTATTCAGCTCACATGTGGAGGACACAAGACTCTTGACCAATGTTCCCTCTAACTGAGCAAATTTCATGTCTGCTGAGCACAAACTTGAATGTTGTGAAAATTCTGTGCAACTTCCAACGCGCATTTACTGTGAAGACTGAGGGTGTACCTGCTTTAAGTTACAATTTTAACAGTGGCCATGTAGTTTACTGTGGCTATTTGATAATAATGTAGACCTACCAGAGTGGCCTGCCATCAAAAACCATGGAGAAAATGCATCCCATAAGATTTTAACATGGAAATAGCTGTTCTATCATTCAGCCTACAGTAGCAACCAATGTGTGGTGTTCAATGTAGGCCTACATTCCATGAGACCTTTGAAAAAAAAACATACTTGGCTTGACATTAACCTGTTAATCCACTTGTCCTTCAGACAAGTAGGTGACTGAAAATGTTATGATGTTTGATGCAAGAAACCACTTTACAAAATAAAATGCATTATTATTACCATATGTAATGGCGGGTGAGTGAAATGAGTGAGGAGTCAAATACAGAGAGCGGAATGAACGGGAAAACGCTTTAATGTCCTTCCAAAACATAACCGGTCCAAAACATGGGTGAATGTCCAAAACACTGGCGCTAAACAAACCCCAAACCTCGTTACAAACACTGGACAGCGAAAACCCAAAACAAGACACGATACATCACCAAACGTAACAACCAACAAGCCCACACAAACAACAGCGGGCAAAACGAACATAAATAGCACCCATCCCAAAACCCCAACAAGGAACAGGTGAACACAACTAGACAGAAATATACGAAAAGGAAAAAGGGATCGGTGGCAGCTAGTAGACCGGCGACGACGACCGACGAGCGCCACCCGAACAGGAAGGGGAGCCACCTTCGGTGGTATTCGTGACATCATACCATTATTACAGAGAATTAGACAAATTATGCTACCCTCTGCCTATTGGCTATTTAGCTTATTCAATCCTGTCTCAAAATACAATACTGCCCCTTACTTGCTTTTCAAAGATGTCTAGAAATGTATATGTTTTGTGCTCTTGTAGGAAACAATCCCACCCCTATTGCTAACTACAAATGATCTAGAACTGGGCTAATAACTTACAAACTAGCAAAGGATATGAACAAAATGTGCACACGCGGCTACATGCAGCTCTCGCTTTGATCTCAAAACAAGCGCATCAACTCTCTACTCTCTACTCATCTACTCTCATGCTGTAAACACAGTCCAGTTCAAAGCAACTGGTACAGATCCATAAATGGATCGGAGTTGATAGGCCTACTGCAGCTCTGATTGTTTATGCTGCACCGGTCTGTGTAAAGTACAGGCTGAGTAGTTTGTGTTAGTGCTGAATAGTTTGTGTTAATGCAATAGAATCCTACTTTGATGTGTACTGCCTTCAACAAAATCTCTTGTATAGTTTGTTTTGTTTCATTATGTTGATTTGAAAGTGGCTAATATTGCGTTGATTCAATCACAATTGCCACAGTAAATGGACAATGTTGATAGTGTTAACAGGGAAATCTCTAAAACAGTGGTCACCAACCTTTTGAGTCAAGATCACTTTGAGTCAAAATGCAAGCCGAGATCTACCGCTCGGATTGTTTTTTTACATGACTCAAAAACCATAAGCCTATGCAACATTTACCAATTAAAAATAGTACTGTAGCAATGATGTTTATGCAGTAAGCTATAGGCTCAATACATTGGTGTATTGGCTTTGCTTGAATTGCCATGCATTGTTGTTGGGCCATTTTTCAAAATTATATTTCAAACTTTGAGGTAGACTACAGTATAAATGTGACCGACCGGCTCAAATCTGTCTTATGTAGCAAAATTATTTCTGGCAGACCTTGGCAGACCTTTTTTACATTGGATTAAAGTAGAGACTCTGGTAAATGGTATATCATACACTACAGCTGAGTAACAATTGGATAGTAATTTTGCTTTGAAAGTTGATAAACTTGTGAACTCACTTTTGAGAAAATGGCCTTTGAATCTTTTGGTACTACTACTGGAGAGCCATTCTTTGTCTACACCCATTCAGTATCATTCACACCCTCTTAAGCTTCAGCCTCACCAATCCTCTTTAAGGGTTGATCCGAGCGTTCTGTACTAACAACCGAAGTCAAGCACCCAAGCTAACTTGCTAGCTACTTCCAGACACAAATTACAGAACAGCTCACTGACCATTACTCGCCCTAGCAGAGCTGGTTAGGCTGTTATGTTATCCAGAGCTTTGGTGACTGCAACTGTGTTGTCAGATTGTCCGTTCGTAAATTCAAAACGTGTTGCTCTCGGAGCGTTCAGAGCGCACACAGGACAGTCTGGCCGATGAGTAGGATTGATCCGAACATTCTGACCTCACAATGGCAGTCAAGCTAACTGGCTAACATTGGCTAGCTTGCTCGCTACTTCCAGACACATAATGAGAGAACACCCCACTCTGACCATTTTACCCATCCTAGCAGAGCTGGTTAGGCTGTTTTCACGTTATCCTGAGCGTTGTTGACTGTAACTGTGCTGCTGGCAACAATTTAATTACAATTTTTTGCCAACGTTTACTGACACCGACCATATACAATGGGTGTTGAGCGTTTGTAAATGTATCAATTATTCTGCTCATTGGCACACAGTGCTCTGAAATCGGAGTAGATGGCCAGACTGAATTTACAAACGCACCCGAAATGGTTGTTTACATAGTGGATGGAGTCTTTTGTTAAGACATGTAGCTAGCTAGCTAGGTAAACAATGAACCATAATCCCAACTCATGACGTTACTACCCTGCATGAACCTGCAGGTTGCTAACCAACCAGGTTCAATGTTAGCTAGCTAGCCAAGCAGATGTCTGTCAAAATTAGAAACGTGTAATATCTGAAAATGTAGCTAGCTAGACTAGCTTACCTGTGTACATCATTCATGGATGGACGCGTCTCCTATCGGATGCCATGGTTGCTCTTAGTTTGAAGATGTAATCCGGAGACAGGTGTTTTCTCTATCATACTCGAATTCCACTCTCCTCCAGAAAGTGGAGAACAACACTTATGCAGTTTTAATACAAGATACTTAAAAAAAAACATGTTAGACAGGATTACCTAGACATACTAACCAGCTCAAATAGACCCAAGCGTGCCATATGGCAGAACAATCTAAACTCATCCCTCGGCATGTCGAGCTCACTCATTATCTCAGCCAATCATGTCTAGCGGGAAGGTTGGTGTCATTTTATGTGGCTAAACCAATTAGGCTCATAATTTTACAATTTTATTTGTATTTACAGATGGCATACACGTTTGTTATTAAGGCACAGGAAAGTTCACATGTTCAAGAAGGCAATTCTGACAAAAAAAAAACGTTTATGTTCAAACGGCTCTCCTGTGAAGTTGTGACCCGCGACATACGCCTAGTTTCCTGAAACGGGTCACATATGATCACACCAGGATAGATCTGTTGTTGTGTTACTTGTGAAGCACAGATGAGTGAGTATACATTTAAATCATTTTTAGTTTACTGGGCTGATGGTGCCTGCATCTGATGGTCAGTCTCAGCGAAGGGAGAGAGCAGACTGAGGATCCGCCTCTCAATATCGTCCACTCTCCCTTTCCTCCACTGACACTGACCAAAAAAGGGACACCCTCTTCCAGATGATGGCGAAACTCGAAGCAGAATTGGGTGCACCTACTGCCAACAGCCTGAGACAAAAAAAAAAAATTCTTGGTGGGTTTTCTACAAAAATGTTTGCCGATCAACTGGGAATGCCTTGGAGATCGAACAGTCGATCGCGATCTAGTACTTCTCTCTGTGGGATGATATTTCTGCTGCAGCAGTCCCTGGGGAGCTGAGCGGCAGTCTCAGGCTGTGCGCAGCTTAGAGGGAACATTGCTTTTGACACCCGTGAATACCATGGAACTTGGGGTAGAAACAATGTGTTTTTACGTGCCAACATTTGCTTGAAGCCTGGTCCACTCTGGGTTCGGGGGCTTGTGCTACCAGTGTTCTACCCTGATTGGCCGTGCTACTTGGGAGTACTGTTGTTACAGTGAACATCTGGGGAGGGGAACAAGAGGGGACCCCAACCCATGCCAGTGACACCGCACCTTGTAACCCAGCTGGAAAAGGGACAGGCAGCTCTGAAAAACTGAGTGTGTCTACATGTAGCTCTCTCTCTAGATTTCACTCGCTCGCCCTCTCTCTGAAACACACCTGAAGGTGTAGTACCACAGAGGGCCAGCATGCAAATAAGCCTCCTCTCCTGCAGGGAGAATATGTGGGAAACCAAATTGGATCGAATGTAATTCAGTTCACCAGGGGAATGAATCAATAATGCTGAGAAATGGCTTTCAGAGAGATGAGAGTGCCCCCTTCCTTGTTTAAAATGCTCCTGTTTGGAGTGCAATCTTGGCTGATAAGTCATGCTTCTCCATGCTGCAGCGAGGTAATCAGAAGTTATAGTTATTGCCGGCTGATGCCTGACTTCTTCCTTTGTTGTGATTTAGACAGTACAGCACTTCAGATAGAATGGCTTTTCTGTTTGGAATCTCTCAACTGTGTTTCTGTGCTGACTTGACACTCAGTATAAGGGAGGGAGATTGTTGCCACCACTGCACTTATTTGCTCAAATGCGTTTTATCAAGGAGAGTACCACCCGGTAACTTCTGACACACAGACACACACACGCCCACCAAGACAACTGTATCTAGCATACAGTAAGTTACTGAAGAAATACTATCTTTACTATACAACAAACTGTACATTGAGTTGTTGTTTGGCAAGACTGATCAAATCACAATCAAAATAGATTTGTTTTTGTTTTTCTAGTCACAACCCATTTAAAAAAGATAACACAAATACATGTAATGGACAGGGATACTTAATCTAGTTGCACAACTTGCACACATTATTGGCTTCTTTCACCCTATGTTTTCATTTTCACTAAACTCTACAGTACATACAGTCCAATCGCATGTGTACGTCAAAGGAAAAGACAAAAAGTCTGCACTTGTTAACTACTTCAAAATGCTGTCAAAACAAACAAATACAGGAAGCCAAATCAATAGCCCTCTCAACCCAAATATTTTATCCAACAATCTGTCATCTAATCTCTCATGTGTAGTGTTAATTAATGTATGTTCGGCTACATATCTTCTGGCAGACCTTTATCATGTACTGTGTGTTTATGTAAACTGGCGCCTTATGGTGTGTGGTTTTCCCAGGCTGGGGGGTAGAGCTGGATCCATTAGCAACCATTAGTGGGCTCTGAAGAGGTCCCCTCTGTGTCTAAGGCTGATAAAAGCTTCTTCAGGCAGGAGGGCAAAATGGGAGGGATAGTGGGAGGCAGACAGGCAGGCAGGGAAGGCGGGAGAGAAGGAGGCAGTGGTGGCTGGAAGCCTTTCCTAATGACAGGCTCTGCTCTCCTCTCACGCCTCGCTGGGAGAGAGGGAGCCGCTGGGGGACCATCTGATAGAGAGGGAGCAGAGGGGAGGAGAGGAAGAGGAGTAGGTCCTGAAGATGAAGAAAAGTGGTTAAGTAGAGGGGAGAGGGGTAAGTTGAGCCATTTTTTTTACCTTCAGCATCACGCCATCAAGGGAAACATAGTATTCTTTCTAACAAATATATCTACATATATTTCAGGATGTTGTGTATCTCAAGAAATAATCAGAATTTATGTAAAGATTACAGCTTTGAAAACATAGCTTGTCCAAAAACAAGTGGTCTCTTGGCAAAACTTAACCCGGAATGGGGTAAGTTGAGACAGGGGATAGGGTCATTTAAGCCGCCTACACATTTATGTACTGAATTAAATATTAACACTACCTTTTTAAAACCATGTCTATCTTTATTTCCCAAATACAATTCAACACAATCAAGATCCCTTTTTTGTCTTTTAATAATTTTAAGCATATTTTGTAATCACTTTTTTTTACACTTTTAACATAGGCCAGGCCCTGTTGATACCTCATATCCCAGCGATAATGCCTTGCATTATGCCTGGGAACAAAACAGTACATTTTTCTCAACTTGCCATTGGCTGAACCATTGGCTTAACTTACCCCAAGGCAAACATTTTGACTATATTAACCTACACAGCTACAAGAATGCTTATAGAGACTCCAATTGACGAATAGAACAATCTTTAAATGATCTACTTTGGTTTAGATACAAGCATCATGAAACCCCTAACACAAATTCATTTGACTTGGTGAAAATCTGTTTTTTGGACCTACCTTGCTTACCACTTTTTCCATGAGGTTACTTTATTCACAGACTCCATGAAATGATGACCTCTTCCTAAATATTCAGTCAAATTATAATTTTTTTGTATGGTTTTCTAGAAACAAGGGTAGCTCAACTTACCCCTTTAGCTCAACTTTCCCCATTCTCCCCTATAGAAAGGAATTAGGTGTGTGTGAGGAAAAAGAGAGTATTCATGAGGAACAGACGAATACATGGAGGTGACATGAGGAGGGTCACAGGATCAACCAGAGAACCATGGCAGGGGAGATGTACAGTACAGTAGTGATGCAGCTCTCGTGTCGAGGGATTTTCTCCTTTCCTCTGTCAGGTTAATCTGATGTCATTATCTGTTGGCAGTCACTATGATGACTGCAGTACCTGAGAGAGGGGCAACAGACAGTGCGGCTTGGTGGCCTGCGAAGACGGTGAGATGTGAGATCCATCCCATCAAGCGGAATCTGTGAAAAACAAGTGTTTATCAGGGCGTATCAGAGAGACTTGGGCCTACTAGCCTCCCTGCTTTTCATGTCTCAGAGAAGAGAGAGAATGAGAGAGTGAAATAGAGAGAGAGCTAGAGAGAAAGCAAACAACAATAATCAGAGCACTAGGGGCCACCGCTCGCAAAAACAATGGATTGGAATTTAATGGGTTGGTCATACTCAATCAGATCCAATGCAACAGCGGCCCCAATGGTCACCAGTGGACCTGAGTGGAATTAGAACTTGTTTTGGAGCACTGATTGTCTGATAGATGGATAGTTAGAGGCCTGACTCCCCCTGCATTGGAAATATAGTGGCTGACCCTGTGACTGAAGTATTTTACACATAAAAGGATAGAAGTGTGAGAACTGTAGAGCACCAGAAAAACACACAGTGCACATGCATACAACTGTACATACACACTTCATGTGTACATGTATATACTGTATTCTAGTCAAGGCTCATCCTTCAAAACTACTGCTGTATACACCTTTTCTATTCATATACTGTCCATATTGTCTATACACATCATATACATTTATATTCCGGACTCTGAAATTGCTCGTTCTACTATTTCAATATTTCTTAATTTGTTTATTTATTTAGGGTTTGCGTGTATTGTTTTGTACTGTTAGCTATTAATGCACTGTTGGAGCTAGGAACATAAGCATTTTGTTACATGCGTGATAATATCTGCAAAATATGTGAACGCAACCAATAAAATGTGATTTGATACAAATGCATTCATACACTCAAACACACGCACAGCCAAGAGTGATAGAGTACAGTAGACTATGCTCGAGTAAGGTTGCCTGCCTATCACTCAGCAGAGCACACAATGCTGCTGTGTAGCGGTTATCACTCTGGTGCATCTGTGCAGCTGCTGTCTTTAGAATATTACACCAAATAGTGATGACAGCCACGCTTCATCAGGCCAGACCCACATTTCGGAGTAACAATGTGTGACCACTAAATGCTCACTGTACTAACAGGAAGGTAGAATGCACTGAGTCAGTGAGGTCATTCTACAGAACACTCCATGGGTAGTTTCACAACAATAGAATAGTATGTGAATGATAAGGCCATTGTATAATCTATGATTTAGACTCGACATGTACCTACTGTACTGTATATCAAAGAAATAACAGTGTCTTAAGCGAATCGCCACCATCCTCTAGTTCTCCTCCATCTAATCATGTTTTTGTTTAGCACCCCCCCCCAGCAATTTCTAAAAAGCAATTGAGAGCTTTGGGATTGTTGTACTTCAGTCTGTTTGTGGGAGGGTTGTTGTGAACATGTGACAAGATGGATGTTTGGAGGCATCCTAGTAGAAAACATGATTCCACTTCACACTTAATGGACAGGCAAGCCTCGTCTAAGAGTCTTGAAGAAAAGAATGCGAGGGCGCCCAACCGAGGTGCCTATCCAACACTTACGACATCCAAACACAACACCCATCTCATCTGTTCTCACTGGCACTGCTTGGCCAACACTGGGATGGGGTGTTGCCACAAACGCGTGCATTGTTATACAGTATGGCTAGATGGCTAGATGAATCATCCAAGTGTATAATAATGTATCATTTCCAACTATTATGTAACAGTCATATTTCAGGATATACATAGAAGCTAATCATGTTTTTTATATAGGAAAAGTACTCTGAAAGACCTATACAGAACTTCTTGTTCTTTTTAACCATGAAAAATTAAGTATTGGTTATTAAAGTGTTGCAGTCCCAATTATATCCAATAACTGGAATTTGTCTGTCCTGCTTGCGGTCAAACCCAGGACATCTTTCAATATCACAAAGCTTCAAAGCAGCCTTAATCTCATCTCACATCTCCCCACCACTACAAAGTGCCTAACGCACTCGCCCACACGCACACACACCCCGACTGCTTCAAACCTTTTTTTAAAGTTCCCCAACCCTGAGCAGCCAAGCATCAACAAAGCGAGTCGAGGAGAGCAGGGGAGAGGGGAGGCAGGCTGACCTGACCTCCATAGCGATGAGGTGACTTTGATATTCCCCGGGTGTGCGTTCAAGTGGTCCGATTAAAAGCCTTTTATTCACAATGACCTTTCTCTGCCTCCTTCCTGGGAGAAATCTCTCCTCTTTTCCTTCGATGCAACGACAGGACTTCCCTGGAAACAAAAACCCAAGTGGCAGGTTGACACAAAGTCAATACGGAAGACATGTTTGTGTTTGAGCACATGCGCTGACCTCTTTGTTTACCACAGTGAGCCTGAGCGGGAGGGCACACCCCAACAGACAGACAAAAGTAGGTTAGGTTAGCATTACCTTGTCTTCACATACCTGCTATGTGCACTTGCAACATAGTTTTGTTGGCTAACTACGTTGTACTGCCATTTTTTATTTAACCTTTATTTTCACAGGAAGTCATGCTGAGAACAATGTCTATTTTACAGATGAGCCCTGTATCAAACATAAAGTATACACATCAATACATAAAAAGATAAACATTATCATATAAAACAAACATATTCTTCAGTAAAAAGGACCTAAATCAGCCGTCTGAATTGCCCTAGAGACACCAACTCTTCCAATTTTAGAGAGCTTTGGAGATTATTCCACAAGTAAGGTGCAAAGAAACTAATAGCAGATTTACTTAAATCAGCTGAGATTGAAGGATCTCCAGAATTAGAAATCCCTGAGACCAGGTCTGGTAGCTCGTAAGTCTGTACAGTGGCTTGCAAAAGTATTCACCCCCCTTGGCATTTTTCCTATTTTGTTGATTTACAACCTGGAATTAAAATAGATTTTTGTGGGGTTTACACAGCATTCCTACCACTTCGAAGATGCAAAACATTTTTTTTATTGTGAAACAAACAAGAAATAACACCAAAAAAACGGAAAACTTGAGCGTGCATAACTATTCACCTCCCAAAGTCAATACTTTGTAGAGCCACCTTTTGCAGCAATTACAGCTGAAAGTCTCTTGGGGTATGTCTCTATAAGCTTGGCACATCTAGCCATTCGGATTTTTGCCCATTCTTCAAGGCAAAACTGCTCCAGCTCCTTCAAGTTGGATGGGTTCCGCTGGTGTACAGCAATCTTTAAGTCATACCACAGATTCTCAATTGGATTGAGGTCTGGGCTTTGACTAGGCCATTTCAAGACATTTAAATGTTTCCCCTTAAACCACTCGAGTGTTGCTTTAGCAGTATGCTTAGGGTCATTATCCTGCTGGAAGGTGAACCTCCATCCCAGTCTCAAATCTCTGGAAGACTGAAACAGGTTTCCCTCAAGAATTTCCCTTTATTTAGCGCCATCCATCATTCCTTCAATTCTGACCAGTTTCCCAGTCCCTGCCGATGAAAAACATCCCCACAGCATGATGCTGCCACCACCATGCTTCACTGTGGTGATGGTGTTCTCGGGGTGATGAGAGGTGTTGGGTTTGCGCCAGACATTGAGTTTTCCTTGATGGCCAAAAAGCTCAATTATAGTCTCATCTGACCAGAGCACCTTCTTCCATATGTTTGGGGAGTCTCACACGTGCTTTTTGGCGAACACCAAACATGTTTGCTTATTTTTTCAATGTCTTTATCTGGCCACTCTTCCGTGTAGCCCAGCTCTAGGGAGTATATGGCTTAAAGTGGTCCTATGGACAGATACTCCAATCTCTGCTGTGGAGCTTTGCAGCTCCTTCAGGGTTATCTTTGGTCTCTGTTGCCTCTCTGATTAATTCCCTCCTTGCCTGGTCCGTGAGTTTTGGTGAGCGGCCCTCTCTTAGCAGATTTGTTGTGGTGCCATATTCTTTCCATTTTTTAATAATGGATTTAATGGTGCTCCGTGGGATGCTCAAATTTTCTGATATTTTTTCATAACCCAACCCTGATCTGTACTTCTTCACAATTTTGTCGCTGCTTGCTTGGTGGTGTCCCTTGCTTAGTTGTGTTGCAGATTCTGGGGCCTTTCAGAACAGGTGTTAATACACTGAGATCATGTGACAAATCATGTGACACTTAAATAAAGTCCACCTGTGTGCAATCTAACTCATTACGTGACTTCTGAAGGTAATTGGTTGCACCAGATCTTATATAGGGGCTTCATAGCAAAAGGGGTGAATACAGATGAAGTCGGAAGTTTACATAAACCTTAGCCATACACCATTTAAACTCAGTTTTTCACAATTCCTGAAATTTAATCCAAGTAAAAATGAGTTAGAATCACCACTTAATTTTAAGAGTGTGAAATGTTAGATTAATAGAGAGAATCATTTCATTCAGCTTTTATTTCTTTCATCACATTCCCAGTGAGTCAGAAGTTCACATACACTCAATTAGTATTTAGTAGCATTGCCTTTAAATTGTTTAACTTGGGTCAAACGTTTCGGGTAGCATTCCACAAGCTTCCCACAATACGTTGGGTTAATTTTGGCCCATTCCTCCTGACAAAGCTTGTGTAACTGAGTCAGGTTTGTCGGGCTCCTTGCTCGCACACGCCTTTTCAGTTCTGCCCACAAATTGTCTATAGGATTGAGGTCAGGGCTTTGTGATGGCCACTCCAATACCTTGACTTTGTTGTCCTTAAGCCATTTTGCCACACCTTTGGAAGTATGCTTGGGGTCATTGTCCATTTGGAAGACCCATTTGCGACCAAGCTTTAACTTCCTGACTGATGTCTTGAGATGTTGCTTCAATATATCCACATAATTCCCTCCCCCCCTATGATGCCATCTATTTTGTGTAGTGCACCAGTCCCTCCTGCAGCAAAGCACCCCCACAACATGATGCTGCCACCCCCGTGCTTCACGGTTGGGATGGTGTTCTTCGGCTTGCAAGCCTCCCCCTTTTTCCCTCCGAACATAACGAAGGTCATTATGGCCAAACAGTTCTATTTTTGTTTCATCAGACCAGAGGACATTTCTCCAAAAAGTATGATCTTTGTCCCCATGTGTAGTTGAAAACCGTAGTCTGGCTTTTTTAGAGCGGTTTTGGAGTAGTGGCTTCTTCCAGCATCTTCACAAGGTCCTTTGCTGTTGTTCTGGGATTGATTTGCACTTTTTGCACCGAAGTACGTTCATCTCTAGGAGACAGAACGTGTCTCCTTCCTGAGCGGTATGACGGCTGCATGGTCCCATGGAGTTTATACTTGCAAACTATTGTTTGTACAGATGAACGTGGTACCTTCACGCGTTTGGAAATTGCTCCCAAGGATGAACCAGACTTGTGGAGGTCTACAATTTTTTTCTGAGGTCATGGCTGATTTCTTTTGATTTTCCCTTCAGGTAACTTTGGGCGTTTGGAACTTCTGACCCACTGGAATTGTGATACAGTGAATTATAAGTGAAATAATCTGTATGTAAACAATTGTTGGGAAAATCCCTTGTGTCATGCACAAAGTAGATGTCCTAACCGACTTGCCAAAACTGTAGTTCGCTAACAAGAAATTTGTGGAGTGGTTGAAAAATGAGTTTTAATTACTTCAAACTAAGTGTATGAAACTTCCAACTTCAACTGTACATATGCACCCACCAATTTTCAGTTTTACATTTTTTGAATCAAGTAATTCTTTTCATTTCACACCAATTTTGACTATTTTGCGCATGCCCATTACATGAAATCCAGATAAAAATGTATTTAAATTACAGGTTGTAATGCAACAAAATCGGAAAAACGCCAAGGGGGGTGAATACTTTGCAAGGAACTGTAGGTTAATAATGAAGTAAGGTACGGTGGAAGTTTATGTAAGAGGTCTTCACAAACAAAAAGAGTGCAATGCATCGATCTACAAAACTTCAAAGAGGGCCACCCTACTTCTGATACAGAAAGCAATGAATACATTTTGAAGCTAGAAAAGATCTAAGCTGAGTGTTGATTAAAGATTGAAAAAATGTTGATAGACAGTTTAGGGATCAGGTGATAATTATTAATGTCAGAAGGGTTCCCACCTTTGTGGAGAGGGAGCTCATGGGAAGCCTTCCAGATCCTAGAGATAGCACCCAAGATAATTGTCAGGTTAATTAGAAATATGAGTCAATAATTACACAATTAGAGAAGCAGAAAGCTGCAGCAAGAAATTATCAAGCAAATCAGCCCCACTGGATTTTTTTACATCAATCGTCTAGCATATCACAAGTATAGAATATCACAAGTAGAGAATTGTTGAAATAAAAACAAAGATTCACTAGAAGTCGACCGATTTTCCATCATGCCAACTAGAGGCAGGAAGAGGGAAAAGCAGTCGATTGACTGACCAGGGTAAATTAAACCACCATTTCTTTCAAATAAAAGTCCTCCCGAGTGGTGCAGCGGTCTAAGGCACTACATCGCAGCAGAGTGGCTGTGTCACAACCAGCTGTGACCGGGCGGTGCACAATTGACCGGGTTTGTCCGGGGGGACCTTACTTGGTTCATCGCACTCTAGCGACTCCTTGTGGTGGGCCAGGTGAGTGCAGGCTGACTTCTGGTCATCAGTTGAAGTGTTTCCTTCAACAAATTGGTGCAGGTGGCTTCCGGGTTAAGCGAGCGGGTGTTAAGAAGCACAGCTTGGCAGACTCCAGGAAGGCCAGCATCCCGGAGTCACCTCTTCACTGTTGACGTTGAGACTGGTGTTTTGTGGGTACTATTTAATGAAGCTGCCACTTGAGGACTTGTGAGGCGTTGGTTTCTCAAACTAGACACTGTAATGTACTTGTCCTCTTGCTCAGTTGTGCACCGGGACCTCCCACTCCTCTTTCTATTCTGGTTAAGCCAGTTTGCACTGTTCTGTGAAGGGAGTAGTACACAGCATTGTACGAGATCTTCAGTTTCTTGGCAATTTCTCGCATGGAATAGCCTTAATTTCTCAGAACAAGAATAGACTGACGAGTTTCAGAAGAAAGTGCTTTGTTTCTGGCCATTTTGAGCCTGTAAATCAAACCCACAAATGCTGATGCTCCAGATACTCAAGTAGTCTAAAGAAGGCCAGTTGTATTGCTTCTATAATCAGGACAACAGTTTTCAGCTGTGCTAACATAATTGCAAAAGGGTTTTCTAATGATCAATTAGCCTTTTAAAATTATAAACTTGGATTAGCTAACAAAATGTGCCATTGAAGGACAGGAGTGATGGTTGCTGATAATGGGCTTCTGTACGCCTATGTAGAGGCAAGCTGTTTCCAGCTACAATAGTCAATTACAATATGAACAATGTCTACACTGTATTTCTGATCAATTTGATGTTATTTTAATGGACAAAAAATTGGCTTTTCTTTCAAACACAAGGACATTTCTAAGTGACCCCAAACTTTTGAACGGTAGTGTACATACACAGACAGTGAAAATGAAACAACTGATAGGGTGGCATCTCTCTTTCACACATCCGGGACACATCTAGAGGTGAGAGGTCATATCCACATGGACGGGACGTGATAATGGCCAGCGGTTATGTGTCAAAGCAGCCTGTGTCATACCAAGTCACTGTCAACTGACCTGCTGAAGAAAGGGTAACCATATGCTTTCACCACAACAGTCACAAATAGAGATATAAAATGTCATTGGGCAAATGTTATGTCAATGTCAGTGGCAAAGTAAATAACAGGACTATTCTTTTGACTGTGTTGTTTGTAGCTACTTACAAGAGGTTATGAATAAGAAACTGCATGTATTAGAGGTACCAAACAGATTGACACTGATCCTCATATAATTATCCTCACATATATATTTACAAATAAAAATCCTCACAAGCATTTCTTCATATGTATTACTCTGACTTTTTCTTTATCAGCCTGACCCTGAATTATCTCTAGAGCTGTTTTCATCTATTTTTGTCTCTCTGGCAAACAAACATGCACCCTTTAAATGTCTTAGAGTAAAAAATAGAACATATCCTTGGTTCTCTATAGAGCTTTCATATCATATTATGATGAGAAATCAGGCCTGGGTCAAGGCTTAAAAAACAGACTATTTAATCAGCAGCTTTTCAGGCAATTGAGAAATATATACACATCCTCAATTAAGAAAGCTAAATCATGCTACTTTCTAAATACTGTCTCAATTGCTGGTGAGCCATCTAAATTGTGGAAAACAGTTAATGCACTGAAGCGTGAAAATTAATCTCCCTCCCTGCCTAAGTAAGTTGTATCAGGGTCTAGCATCTTTACTGAGAAAAATGAGAAGTGATACAGTACTTTTTTTGTTGTTATAAAATGTACCCCCTTTTTCTCCCCATTTTCGTGATTACGATCTTGCCTCATCTTGCAACTCCCCAACTGGCTCGGAAGAGGCAAAGGTCGAGTCATGCTACATGACCTGCCAAGCTGCACTTCTTAACATTCGCTCGCTTAACCCGGAAGCTAGCTGCACCAATTTGTCGGAGGAAACAAATGTGCTTTTCTTTCAAAAACAAGGACATTTCTAAGTGACCCCAAACTTTTCAATGGTAGTGTATGTTTGTGTGTGTGTGTGTGTGTTTGCAGGGGGGAGCATCACCACTTATCACACACAGAGACTCACACATGCACACCAACATACAACTCATAGCATCCTGCTGAAGAAAAGCCACTTTTCGGTGGGGAACCCAGACGTTAAAGTGAGCCAGAAGTATTACAACACAGACTAGCTCTCCCTTGCTTTCCCTGGAGTAATGCTTTCTCTGTCTTCCACATGGGTGCATATCTCAGCCTGAAAAAAAAGTGGTCAGAAAACAATTAGAACAACCGAAGGCATTACCATATCTGGATGCAATTTCTTTGTGCACCTTCCGGGCACTAATCAAGTGTGTCTGTTTGTGTTTTCATGTATCCATAATGCATGCATGTGTGTGTCTGCATGCGTGTTTATGTGTGTGATGTAATTGCATGATGCCCCTAAATAGGCTATAGCTTGGTCATACATACTTGCCCGATATAATATTTAATCTGCTGTTTTATTGGGATTTTTTATTAAAGAACAATTTGGACTAGTAACCTGGAGGATTGATGGCTCCATCTTCCAGTTCTAATGGTGACCAAACAGATACTGACCACCATGGGGATTTGTAACAATTATGTTCCCCACAGCTAACAGGGAATGAATGGGTCATTGAAATCCTTTCATCACCTCATCTTCATTACAATTCATCTTTCACATCAACTACAGCGGGTTACATAGGCTACGTTTTTAATGAAATTATGAAAAAGGATATGAGTGGAAAATGCAGAGTGATGTAAGATTTTCTTGAAACATAATATGCCATTGAGGAGATGCTTTTATCCAAAGCTATTTACAGTCAAGCATGCATACATTTTACATATGGGTGGTCTCAGGAATCAAACCCACTACCCTGGTCTTACAAGTGCCATGCTCTACCACCTGAGCTACAGCAGATCACAACATAAGCCATCTGATTATTGTAAGACTAGGCAATGTGAAGTCCTCTATTTTCCCAGCCTTTGGCATTGTTCTGTAGTAGAATGAGATCATCTCTCTAGTGTAAACTGTATTGGCACAGCATCAAAGTCGTATGATTGAACATGCATAACATGCATAATTTGGAATGACTAAAAACAAAGTACATGTAACAGCCTGCAAACTACAGTAAGTGCCTGAAAATTCTGCTGTCAAACACAGTGCTTCAGGTAACCTCACACATAACACACACACCCTGAGTTCCCCAATCCCCCACCCCTCCTTGGCTTAGATAATGCATGCAATCATAATAATTCCATTGGGATGCACATTAACACGTGTGCTGTTCCCTAAATTCATTCTGGCAGTACTGTCACCGGCCTGGGGTTTGTTGTCATCTGATTGGTTTACGCCGGCTCGTGAGCAACCTCCCCATCTGCCACTGCCTCTCTCTCTCTCCCTCCGCCGAAACGCTTTGCTCTGCGCTCAGGCCTCCTCATTCATTCTAATTATTCCAATTGAATAGAAGCAACTTGTTTACGAGGGGCAGGGCTGCTTAGCATTCCAAGAGTGAAGCCAGTTGTCTTCACAGACAGGCAGAGGTTTACCGAGAGACTCATTTGCATTTATGTTTCTCTTCCTAGTTATTTCCATATCTCAGGCTACAGGGAGGAAACCACGGACTGGGAAATATATCAATCATGTTTTAGCCATGACTAACAAGGTTTGCTGATTGAAGGGAGGGAATAAAATAATTTTACAAATACAGTTAGTAAGCTAATATTTATGGGGGAGTGAGGACGTTTTGAAGCAGCGAGGGAAGGCTGGATTAGGAGGAATCATAGCTTGGGAATATTTATGTACATGGCGTTTGAGCACATACATTATTAAAGTGCTCTTTGATGCTATCAAAACAGTTAAAACTTTTACAATATGTTCTAATGTAGAGGCTAAGACCCTGGCTTCAAGACAAAACAGTATGGGCTAAGCACAAATTATTTTCTGGATATTGGATTTTCCAAATGAGTCACAACCAAATTGTACGGATGGTGGCACTCAAAGATAATTCTAAAGTATAGCCTCTCCACTCGAATGTGTTCTTAGTGAAAATTTCTACTGAGGTGTAATTTTTGTTCCCCTTGTTAATTCTCCTTTGAGCGGTTTCGTTTTAATCTCAGCCGAAGGGCAAATGAAATATATATCACATGCTGAGAGCAAACACTGAATATGGATTTGTCTTCACTCTCAGATTTTTCTCAGATAGCACAGAAAATTCTCAGGACTCTGGGAGAAAGAGGGAGAGTCAGTCTTAGGCAGATAGGGGGGGGGGGGGGGGGGGTTGCTTAGAATAATGACTCATTGATTGAAGTGAACGTTTTACCTCTTGACAAAAAAAATGAAATGGAGAAAACTCTGGGGGGAATGCATCTGCATCTGTATGATTGATCGAGTAATATCATGGCAGAGCCCAAAAACCTGAACAGCCCTTTTCAGCAGGAATCTCACTCTCGCTCAGCATTCAATTCCAGGCTAAAGACTTCTCACAAACCTCTTGGCTGGCCTCATAGTGAGTTTGAACTGCACTTTTTGGCTGGATTTTTTTGCTATTGATTACATGGTAAGCTTTAACTTATCTACAATACCGTTACAGAGCTGGGACGGACAATAAACCGAAAATGATCGATACTGATCATACCGACCACTTATCACGGGCATTTTGCTGATATTGTTCATTACGATGAGTAGCCTATACTAGAGAAAGTTTTTCATAAAATAAGTTTGCTAATATGGGTGATTGTTAAATGGGACAATTGGTGGCGACAACCATCAAACTAGTTGTAGTAGTTTAAAGGATAATAAAAAAAGAACTGTGATGCACATTGTTATAAACTTAGTGTTCTATTTAATGTTATCACATCAATTCAGGCAATTCATCACAATATGGATTTTTGTCCATATCGCCCAGAATTACCCCGTTACATTATGTGATGGTTAAGGTCAATATGCATCCACATAACTTCCATGCACACCAACATTTTCTCAGTCAGGGCTTTACCTACCTTGATACCATATGAGGTAGTTTATGAGCATGAGGAGCGAAGCTGCCATATGTCACAGAAATTAATTGTCACATAAATGGAGGTGTATTACCCTGGGCCTTCCCTGTGTCCCTGCACACTAATAAGGCTCCTATAGCAGCCCCTCAACAGGACCTCTATGACACACACAGAATACAGTCTTAGTAAGATTGCCTGCCTACACACACACCTCTGCAACCCAACAGTCGCCACAAACAATGGAAAGCCTCAATGTATACAGTATTTCGGATCTCTCATTTCATTCCCTCTGGTGAATGTATGTGGGTTTATGTTCTAAAAAGGAGGTAAGGCATTGTTTATATGTGGAAATGTGATATAGCTTTAGGACTTAAATGTACACTTCTGAATTGTTGAAAATAATATTTGACTGTAGGGTGAGAGCAGAATCTCATTGCTCAATACTGACAAACAAAGAGGAAAAGAAAAACTGAATACAGACTTGGTTGAAACACCCACTACTTTAAACTTGACCTTGGCTACAGCTAACAGTAGCATGCTGCTGCTTTTTAGTGAGGAACACAATATGTAGGAGAGAGCTTCAAGGCCACAAACACATCAGCCTCTTTTCTCTTTTCTCATCCCATTGGTAAAGGGCATTTCCATCAAAAAGGACACATGAGCACCTACGTGAAGTTCATAAGAGTATATCAAATTGGGTATCAAATTAATGCTAAGAGCATATATTTTGGGGACATTAAGGTGTAGATACATTTTTCAACCATTTTCCATCTTAAAAATGAGGCATAAGTAAAGGCTTTGATTTCTGAATAAACAAATGGAAAAGGAGTCTTAGAAAACATCTACCAGATAAAGTCTTAAAAGGCATCAGGAATACATCAAAAAACAATACTGGTGACGCTAAGACCCCTGCCAACTAATATCAACACTTATATTTCATTTTTAAGAAAGTGTTTACCCTGAGTAAGCTTAAGAAATATCGCCTTGTGCCTAATTCCGTTATCAAAAGCCCACATATCTTTAAGATATTTTATAATTTCTCTCCCTCATGAGGAGGGAGGATACTGTCACAACCCCCGCCGAAGTCGGCTCCTCTCCTTGTTCGGGCGGCGGTCGACGTCACCGGTCTTCTCAGCTCCACCTTTCATTTTCCATTTGTTTTGTCTTGTTTTCCCGCACACCTAGGTTTACATCCCCTCATCACTCTACGTGTATATTATCCTCTGTTCCCCCCATGTCTGTGTGTAATTGTTCGTTACGTTTATTGTGTGACGTGTCAGGCAGTTTTTTTCCAGGTATTGTTTTGAACCCATGGTATTGTATTGTTGTACATTATTTTGTGTGACCAGTGCGCTATTCGCTTTTGCCTTTGGCTGGAATGTTGTGACGCTGTTGCGTCCGACTGATTTGCTTCTGCCAATTAAAGTGTGCCTGTTCACTCATCTCTGCTCTCCTGCACCTGAATCTAGTTGACCAGTTGTGCACACAGTCTGACAGATACTGAAAGTTCTCAGAAGTGTTGTGTTGTTAACTATGCCGGATTAAGTGATATGACATGCTATTCTATGAAATCCTTTCTCTGTAATTAAAATTACCTGATTGAGCTAATTATGTAAATGTAATTAACTAGAAAGTCAGGGCACGACGAAATAATATTTATAGAGCTGTTATCTTCCGAATAAACTTTTAAAGACCTAGTAATATTTTACATCAATAGCAGTCAATATTAATCGCAATATTAAAAACAATGTATACGAAATGCTTCAGTCTGGTTTTAGACCCCATCATAGCACTGAGACTGCACTTGTGAAGGTGGTAAATGACCTTTTGGTGGCATCAGACCGAGGCTCTGCATCTGTCCTCGTGCTACTAGACCTTAGTGCTGCCTTTGACACCATCGATCACCACATTCTTTTGGAGAGACTGGAAACCCAAATTGGTCTACACGGACCAGTTCTGGCCTGGTTTAGATCTTACCTGTCGGAAAGATATCAGTTTGTCTCTGTGAATGGTTTGTCCTCTGACAAATCAACTGTGCATTTCGGTGTTCCTCAAGGTTCCGTTTTAGGACCACTATTGTTTTCACTATATATTTTACCTCTTGGGGATGTTATTCGAAAACATAATGTTAACTTTCACTGCTATGCGGATGACAGACAGCTGTACATTTCAATGAAACATGGTGAAGCCCCAAAATTGCCCTCGCTAGAAGCCTGTGTTTCAGACATAAGGAAGTGGATGGCTGAAAACTTTCTACTTTTAAACTCGGACAAAACAGAGATGCTTGTTCTAGGTCCCAAGAAACAAAGAGATCTTCTGTTAAATCTGACAATTCATCTTGATGGTTGTAAAGTCGTCTCAAATAAAACTGTGAAGGACCTCGGCGTTACTCTTGACCCTGATCTCTCTTTTGACGAACATATCAAGACTGTTTCAAGGACAGCTTTTTTCCATCTACGTAACATTGCAAAAATCTGAAATTTTCTGTCCAAAAATTAATCCATGCATTTGTTACTTCTAGGTTAGACTACTGCAATGCTCTACTTTCCGGCTACCCGGATAAAGCACTAAATAAACTTCAGTTAGTGCTAAATACGGCTGCTAGAATCCTGACTAGAACCAAGAAATTTGATCATATTACTCCAGTGCTAGCTTCCCTACACTGGCTTCCTGTTAAGGCAAGGGCTGATTTCAAGGTTTTACTGTTAACCTATAAAGCGTTACATGGGCTTGCTCCTACCTATCTTTCCGAGTTGGTCCTGCCGTACATACCAATACGTACGCTACGGTCACAAGACGCAGGCCTCCTAATTGTCCCTAGAATTTCTAAGCAAACAGCGGGAGGCAGGGCTTTCTCCTATAGATCTCCATTTTTATGGAACAGTCTGCCTACCCATGTGAGAGACGCAGACTCGGTCTCAACCTTTAAGTCTTTACTGAAGACTTATCTCTTCAGTAGGTCATATGATTGAGTGTAGTCTGGCCCAGGAGTGTGAAGGTGAACGGAAAGGCTCTGGAGCAACGAACCGCCCTTGCTGTCTCTGCCTGGCCGGTTCCCCTCTCTCCACTGGGATTCTCTGCCTCTAACCCTGTTACAGGGGCTGAGTCACTGGCTTACTGGTGCTCTTTCATGCCGTCCCTGGGAGGGGTGCTTCACTTGAGTGGGTTGAGTTACTGACGTGATCTTCCTGTCTGGGTTGGCGCCCCCCCTTGGTTTGTGCTGTGGTGGAGATCTTTGTTGGCTATACTCGGCCTTGTCTCAGGATTATAAGTTGGTGGTTGAAGATATCCCTCCAGTGGTGCGGGGGCTGTGCTTTGGCAAAGTGGGTGGGGTTATATCCTTCCTATTTGGCCCTGTCCGGGGGTATCTTCGGATGGGGCCACAGTGTCTCCTGACCGCTCCTGTCTCAGCCTCCAGTATTTATGCTGCAGTAGTTTGTGTCGGGGGGCTAGGGTCAGTTGGTTATACCTGGAGTACTTCTCCTGTCTTATCCAGTGTCCTGTGTGAATTTAAGTATGCTTTCTCTAATTCTCTCGTTCTCTCTTTCTTTCTCTCTCTGAGAACCTGAGCCCTAGGACCATACGTCAGGACTACCGGGCATGACGACTCCCTGCTGCCCCCAGTCCGCCTGGCCTTGCTGCTATTCCAGTTTCAACGGTCCTGCCTGCGGTTACGGAACCCCTACCTGTCCCAGACCTGCTGTTTTCAACTCTTAATGATCGGCTATGAAAAGCCAACAGATTTATTCCTGATTATTATTTGACCATGCTTGTCATTTATGAACATTTTGAAAATCTTGGCTCTCTCTAATTTTCTCCTTCTCTCTTTCTTTCTCTCGGAGGACCTGAGCCCTGGGACCATACGTCGGGACTGCCGGGCGTGGTGGCTCCTTGCTGTCCCCAGTCCGCCTGGCCTTGCTGCTGTTCTGCCTGCGGTTATGGAACCGCCACCTGTCCCAGACCTGTTGTTTTTCAACTCTTAATGATCGGCTATGAAAAGCCAACTGAATATTATTCATGATTATTATTTGACCATGCTTGTCACTTATGAACATTTTTGAACATCTTGGCATAGTTCTGTTATAATCTCCACCCGGCACAGCCAGAAGATGACTGGCCACCCCTCATCGCCTGGTTCCTCTCTAGGTTTCTTCCTAGGTTTTGGCCTTTCATGGGAGTTTTTCCTAGCCACCGTGCTTCTACACCTGCATTCTAGCTGTTTGGGGTTTTAGGCTGGGTTTCTGTACAGCACTTCGAGACATTAGCTGATGTACGAAGGGTTATATAAAATAAACTTGATTGATTGATTGAGTGTAAAAAGCGATGGGGTCTTAATACTTTTCGAATGTACTGTATATTATGTGTATTATGACAAATAAACTAACTTGTGTGTGGGGGGGCAGCCAGAAAAGAGGGGGAAAATGGCCAGCGTTGTGGTTAGATTGTAGGTGAAGAAAACATTGAAAATATATAGGCACTTAAATTGTGTCCTAAAATGTAATGTAATCTAAAAGTGTCACATTAGCTAGTAGAACTGACAAAATTAATCATACAGGTCTTATAACTTATTCCATTTTACAGGTGTCTCTTTATATTCATATAGCCAAGGGGCTATGTAGCTTTTAATCTGTCATTTTTGGATTTGTGTTGCGCTGTTATGCATACACTTGAATTTTTCTTTAAAGTTCAGTTGTCCTGGTTGTGTCAGTATACAGTAACTTTAAAGAGTAACTGCCCCTAAAAAAGAACTTCTCATTTAGAAAACAGACTGTGTGGCATCAGTATGAGTCAGACACATATATTCCACTGTCAAAATTGACTACATTGTGTAAATAGGATAATTTTGGTCATAAAATAAGTCTTGACTGCATCGCAATTTACATGAAGTTTGTTTCAATCCTACCCACATGCCCACAGCTAGCAGCACACACCTAGCAGCACACACTACTGTAATAATCAATTCGGAGTGCAGCTGCACGTGACCCGATCATAATGCTATGGCGCTAGTTAGGGACTATCTGCAAATTACACAATGTACGTGGGACAATATGTTCAAATTCCAATATTTCAATGACTTAAAAAAGTCAAACCAACTATAAATTGTAGAAATTCGTATACAAATACTGAAAGCATTTAATGAGAAAACTAAAAGGTGTGCAACATGAAAGTATTGTCTCATTTACATTGTTTAAATTATTGACAGTCCCTAACTAGCACCCCGAGCTATGCTATCCAAAGTCAGGATGCACACTAGCCTGCTGAAGCTAATTGGCAAATAATTTGGCTAAATCTTCCCACCTGCGAAGACACATACACGAGACACCCACATCAAACCATACCCTGAAACCAACTCACGTTTGAATTCAGTCACGGCCTCTAGCATTTTAACAAATCTAAAACGAGGGCAAATCAGGAAGTGCAGTTGCCCTTTAAAACTAACTAATGTCATGTTGCACCTCTACCTTGCAACTTTTCAGATGAGCCAAGGGGAGGACAAATGAGAGCTGCAGGCCAGTAGGGGCAAATGGTAGGGAAGAGGATTATTCAGGTCAGGGTTTCCCAAACTCGGACCTTGCACACGCACAATAACATTCCGATTTTTAAACTTAGTTCATGTCATACAAATGCGTGTTTCCCGTTATAAATCAGACCTGAAACTTGCGCGCGTGAACGAGCATTATAACTCCGCCTGAAAAACGCCCATCATTCGCTTTTTATGGTGATAATAACGCCCTTATTTGATATATACTTTGGAATTATTGGAACTAGGCCAAGACAGTATCTAAGGAAATAGCAATGGCGAGCTTGATCAAATGCCTTTGGAGGTGTTGCAAGAATGTTTTATTTTGCAGTGACATTTGCTATATCTGACCGTTTCTGAAAGACAACAAACATTGCAAATTGTTGTAGACCTGTAAACAGATTGTTTGAATGCAATAATGGTTTCGCATTCACTTATTCCCAAAACTAAATATGCTGGACTGCCCACGAATTCTAAAAAAATCGAACCACACCAGGCCTACTTACAGCGGTAGCCTACACATTTCAATAGAAAATATCAACTGTCTGTTCACCTAAAGTCTACGTCTTCATAGAGCAAAAACTTGAAATTATAATAACCTGTCCAATAGGCACAATTAAATGAGAGATGGAACGAATGCTAGCCTATCCTAACTTGTTGTAGACCTACAGGCTATTTCACGAGTAGCCTATGAAACAATCACAGTCAGAAAAGGTGAGAAAGGTATTCTCAACAAGGCTAGTGCTAGGCTACTTTTGCATTCTTGCAATGCAAGACTTCTAGAACCACTACAATCTGTGCACCTGCACGGTCTAAAGTTTGCGGGAGGATAAGCACATTCTCATGTCAAGTTCCGTTTTTTATAAATGCCAACTTTTGGGAGCATATTTTGTGAGTACGCAACACTTATAAATGAGGCCCCAGAAGAACAGAGCAAGCCATAACAGAAGAGGATAGACAAAGGAGACAGTAACAAACAAGAACCTGAGACAGCAACAGACAAGACACAGACGGCAACAGACAAGACACAGAGAAAGTGACAATGGAGTGCAGAAGGAGCGAGAACAGAGGTGGGTTGAGCACAGAGTAGACTGTATCACTTCCAGCTACTCTATAGGTTCTAATTAGTTTGTATTTGCAAAATAAGAGGTGAAATACAGACAGTGAAAAAGTAAAACAGGGTTTACAAAGAATTTGCAGGTGAGGTGAAAAAGCCTGTGAAATTACTATTTTACTTTTACACTTTTTACAACCAGGACAGGTCGAGAGAGGACGGTAGACAAGACCACAAAATAAAATACTAAGAGATAGCAACAGAAAAGGACAGACAAGAGAGACAGCAACAGACGACACAAAGATTGCATTGGAGAGAGGCAGAGGAGGGGTGAGTACACAGTAGACTGTATTACTTAAAGCTGCTCTAATGATTCTAATTACTGCACAGTGTGTGTGTGTGTGTGTGTGTGTAATTGGTGAAATCCCTGAGCGGTTTCCTTCCTCTCCAGCAACTGAGTTAGGAAGGACGCCTGTATCTTTGTAGCGACTGGGTCTATTGATACACCATTCAAAGTGTAATTTACAACTTCACCATGCTCAAAGGGATATCTGTTAATTATATTTTTTCAGCCATTTACCAATAGGTGCCCTTCTTTGCGAGGCATTGAATCTGGTTGAATCTGCATTTGAAATTCACTGTTCAGCTGAGGAACCTTAACGATAAGTGTATACTGAACAAAAATATAAACGCAACAAGTGTTAGTCACAGGTTTCATGAGCTGACATAAAAGATCACAGTAATTTTCCATATGCACAAAAAGCTTACTGCTCTAAAATGGTGTATACAAATTAGTTTACATCCCTGTTAGTGAGCATTTCTCCTTTACCAAGATAACCATCCACCTGACAGGTGTGGCATATCAGAAGCTGATTAAACAGCATGATCATTACACAGGTGCAACTTCTGCTGGGGATAATAAAAGGCCACTCTAAAATGTACAGTTTTGTCAAACAACACAATGCCACAGATGTCTCAAGTTTTGAGGGAGTGTGCAATTGGCATGCTGACTGCAGGAATTTCCACCACAGCTGTTGCCAGAGAATTTAATGTTAATTTATCTATCATAAGCTGCCTCCAACATCATTTTTGGGAATTCGGCAGTACGTCCAACCGACCTCACAACCACAGACCACATGTAACCACGCCAGCCCAGGACATCCACATCCGGCTTCTTCACCTGCGGGATTGTCTGAGATCAGCCACCTTCCATGGCCACTGGCAATCTGGAGAAGTGTGTTTCCCGGTTTCAATTGTACCAGGTAGAGGGCAGGCAGTGTGTATGGGGTCGTGTGGACGAGCAGTTTGCATCACAACGTGATGTCAACGTTGTGAACAGAGTGGCGGTGGGGTTATGGTATGGGCAGGCTTAAATTACGGACAACGAACACAATTGCATTTTATAGATGGCAATTTGAATGCACAGAGATACCGTGACGAGATCCTGAGGCCCATTGTCGTGTCATTCATCCGGCGCCATCACCTCATGTTTCAGCCAGAGAATGCATGTCGCAAGGATCTGTACACAATTCCTTGAAGCTGAAAATGTCCCAGTTCTTCCATGACCTGCATACTCACCAGACATGTCACCCATTGAGCACGTTTGGGATGCTCTGAATCGACAACAGCTAGTTCCAGTTCCCGCAACTTCGCACAGCCATTGAAGAGGAGTGAGACAACATTCCACAAGCCATAATCAACAGCGTGATCAACTCTATGCGAAGGAGATGTGTGCGCTGCATGAGGCAAATGGGGGTCACAAAAGATACTGACTGGTTTTCTGATCCACGCCCCTACCTTTTATTTAAAGGTATCTGAGACCAACAGATGCATACTGTATCTGTATTCCCAGTCATGTGAAATCCATTGATTAGGGTCTAAATAATTTATTTCAATTGACTGATTTCCTGATATGAACTGTAACTGTCACGATCGTGTGGGAGTGAGACGGACCAAAACGCAGCATGTGGAAAATAAGGCATCTTCTTTTATTATTGAAGGCAAAACGAAACAAAACACTTACAAACTAACAAAACAACAAACGACCGTGAAGCTACAAAACGAAAGTGCACACACACACGCTACTAACGTTTAGACATAGACAATTCCCCACAACAAACTAAAGCCTATGGCTACCTTAAATATGGCTCCCAATCAGAGACAACAGAAACCAGCTGTCTCTAATTGGGAACCCATTCAGGCAACCATAGACTTTCCTAGACAACTACACCCAACATAGACACAGCTAGACAACTATACTAAACATAAACCCAACTACTCTAAATAAACCCCCTAAACCTTACAATCACCCTGGACACTACAAAAACCCACATAAATACCCATGTCACACCCTGACCTAACTAAAATAATAAAGAAAACAAAGAATACTAAGGCCAGGGCGTGACAGTAACTCAGTAAATTCTTTGAAAATGTTGCATGTTGCGTTTATATTTTTGTTCAGTGTATGTGTGGGGTACAGAGATGAGGTAGTCATTCAAAAATCATGTTAAACACTTATTACACAGAATGAGTCCATTCAACTTATGTGACTTAAGCAAATGTTTACTCCTGAACTTATTTAGGCTTGCCATAACAAAGGGGTTGAATACTTATTGACTCAAGACATCTCCGCTTTTAATTTTTTAATTAATGTGTAAACATTTCTAAAAACATCATTCCATAGTGCCACAAAATCTCTATTTACGGTAATCCATTTTAAATTCAGGCTCTAACAGCAAAATGTGGAAAAAGTCAAGAGGTGTGAATACTGTATGGCACTTGGCACTGTATGTGTAATATAATTGAGGGCTTGGATACACAACTTTTTCTGATTCCAGTTTGGAGCAATTTTCTACAATATTCTGCTTAAAAGGTAGAGCCTCAAACATCAACTGTTTCTGAAATCAATTTCATTAACTTTTGTGTCTATTTAACAGCAAAAAAAAAACTGTTGTCTAACATGGCTCTGTAACATTCTGCAAGGCGTCCAGAGTAATGTCTGCTGGTGAATAGCTCTCAAAGGGAAAATGAATTGGATTCTGATGTGAGATGTATTGCTCCTAGACACTCTGTCTTCTCCAGACATTAATCAGTGCTCCGGTGAGTTTGACGCTACACTGTCACATCTAGGATACAGAAACCTGTGATGACACTGTACAATGGAAAAGTCCAGGCTGCTCTGGAATACAATAGAACACAGGGTGACAAAAGGGTGACTGGGAATTACTATTCTAAAAGGGAATAATTATGTAATATGTCTCTAGTAAACGCAGAGAGTTAAGCTATATTTGTTTTACCATTGTTAAACCAAGAAAATACAAAAAGGTGATAGCTAAAGTGATCAGCACTGCAAAGTCAAATGTAGCATACTTACTAGCTACTTACAGTCCAATTAGCCCTACATACATTATTCCAACAGAAGTACGCTGGTATGGACTCTATGTAATCCAAAGTGCCACCAAAAATAGGTAATTGGACACTAATTGTAGTGACATCAAAGCTCTATAGACATGTACAGCCAAGGAGGAGGGAGACAGGAGGAGTAAGAAGTGGACGAGGAGCAAGAGAAGTTGCCTTATCATTCCCAATAACATTCAGTCAGGTCACACGTCAGCCAAGAGGTCTGTGTGTATTTTGACCAAATGGGATTTGCTTTGAGCACATAGCACAGCCCATAAATTAGAGGATTACCCAAATCCCAGCTATGAGTGTGCAGTGAGGTGTGTGTGTGTAATATGTGTGTGTTAGTGTGCGCACTTGTGTGTGTATTTGTGTGTGCGCACGTGCATCTGTGCTTGTCTGTGTGTCTACACGTGCATGCATATGTACACTGTCTGTACAGAAGCTCAAGGGCAGTAGACAACCTTGTCTGGACTGGAGTGCCTCAGGGTGTAAAAGTCTTGGCGAGAGGCAGCTTAAGCCGGGAGAGAAAGTAGCTGCAGCCATGCTTACATCTAGTTTATGGGAGATTCCCCGCTAGTAGGAGCAGAAAATATTTTGGGTTTATTCGATTTTTCTGGCAATTCTCACATAGGGACTACATTGGGGGGAAGAATGTTTAACATGCTTTTTACATTTGTACCACAAACATTTTTGGGGAAAATTATGATGAAATCATGGTGTCTGAGAAAGGCCCAAAAAATTGCCAAAGACTCCTGCTACCGTAGTCATAGACTGTTCTCCGTGCTCCCGTTCGGCAGGTAGTACTGGTGCATCAAGGCTCAGACAAACAGACTCCTAAACAGCTTCTATCCCCTGGCCATAAGACTGTTGACTGGCTAACAATTACTTTTCTCCCTCTCCCACAGACTAGCCACACTGACTCTATACCCATCCACAGCTCTCTACCCACTCAGAAACAACCTACACTGCTGCTACAATGATTACTGACTGCAATTACCATAAGTATTTATCTATTTATCCCGCTACTGGTCACTATTACTCCTGTTCTTTGACTCTCATCGTAGTTCTTGTGTGTTTTTTCTTCTTACTTGTATTTTATATTCTATTTTCTATTATTATCTATATTATTATTATCACTGCATTGTTGGGAAATAGCTCTCAAGGTATGCATTTCACTGGGGAGGGGGGGGGGGGATCATGAGAAAAGATCATTACTTGACACATTGGAAAGAATTAACAAAATTTAGCAAACTAGAATGCTATTTGGCCCTAAACAGAGAGTACACAGTGGCAGAATACCTGACCACCGTGACTGACCCAAACTTAAGGAAAGCTTTTGACTATGTACAGACTCAGTAAGCATAGCCTTGCTATTGAGGCAGATCTGGCTCTCAAGAGAAGACAGGCTATGTGCACACTGCCCACAAAATGAGGTGGAAACTGAGCTGCACTTCTTAAGCTCCTGCCAAATGTATGACCATATTAGAGACACATATTTCCCTCAGATTACACAAATCCACAAAGAATTCGAAAAAAAACCAAATTTTGAAAAACTCCCATATCTACTGGGTGAAATACCACAGTGCCATCACAGCAGCAATATTTGTGAGCTGTTGCCACAAGAAGAGGGCACCAGGGAAGAACAAACACCATAGTAAATACAACCCATATTTATGTTTATTTATTTTATTTTGTACTTTAACCATTTGCACATCGTTACAACACTGTATATATACATGATATTACATTTGTAATGTCTTTATTCTTTTGGAACTTCTATGAGTGCATTTTTTATGTTTATTTCACTTTTGTATATTATACTTCACTTGCTTTGGCAATGTTAACACACGTTTCCCATGCCAATAAAGCCCCTTGAATTTAATTGAATGAGTGAGAGTGAGTGAGAGACATGCTTCCAATTTCTGCAGACCCACTGAGGGTGTGTTGGTGTTAACTAATCTAGAAAATAAAGGAGAGCCGCACACTCTAGGAGCTCAGATGCAAAAATATTTAATTACCAACGTTTCGACAGGCAAGCTGTCTTCATCAGGGTACAATCACAGACACTGCGGGATGACTCGTTTATATATAGTGTCAAGACACACAGGTGTCTGTAATCATGGCCAACAGTGGCCTAATATCATTGGTTAATTACTCATATTAAAACGGCATAGAATGAGCAGCATACAATTAATACAAATGGATAGCATACGATCATAGACACACTAAAGACCACACAAGCCTACAAACAACCACAATGGCAAAGTCACAACAATCACAAGAATGGCTTCAGATCAAAGTCCACGTGTTAACTAATCTAGCATTCACGGCGGGCTGGTCATTAGCGTCAAAGTTTGTATACAGCTAGCTAATTGCGGTCGGTAGCTACCGCCATAGTGGAAAACGGTACAAAGTTTGGAATTTCCTAACAGAAACTGAAAAGGTAGATGAGCCGGGAATCTCTCTTCGATTATGAATCTCTAATATCCAACTTCCAGCTTCACATAAACATTTACGGGTGAAATATCCCCTGCCTGGGTGTATTCACTAGAAAACAACAGATTTCTTCTTCTGTGAGGTTTAACAGTGGTTGGCATCTAATATGTTGCATTATTGCCCCACACTGAACTATAGTAGAAATCCATTACACTTTGTGATTAAAAAAATACCCTAGCAAACCCATCACCAACAGCCTGAGAGGACGGGACAATACCACTCAACACACGCTGTAACTCTTCTGAAGTCAAATCTCGTATCACCAAGTACTTCTCTGCAGCTGCCACCACAGCATCTATTTTCTGTGATTTACGTTTACGTTCCTCTCAGAATCCCTCACCCGTGACCCATCCTCCTCTACTTTCTTACTGCCTCAGCATACGACACCTTCTGCACTGCTCTGACTCTAGCTACCTTAAACTGCTTCTCTCGCAACGGACACTTCCGATCCCCAGCAACATGTGCACCCCTACAGTTGACACAACTTTGTCCACGAAACAACACAATCCTGTAATAAATTGGAATATATTATGTTTCACAGAGTCGTGGCTGAACGACAACATGGACAATATAGAACTGGAGGGATTTTCCATGCACCGGCAGGACAGAGAAGCAACGTCTGATAAGACGAGGGGCAGGGGTGTGTGTCTTTTTGTCAATAACAGCTGGTGGGCGATGTCTAATATTAAAGAAGTCTTGAGGTATTGCTCGCCTGAGGTAGAGTACCTTATGATAATCTGTAGACCACACTATCTACCAAGAGAGTTCTCATCTATATTATTCGTAGCTGTCTGTTTACTACTACAAACCAATGCTGGCACTAAAACCGCACTCAACCAGCTGTATAATGCCATAAGCAAACAAGAAAATGCTAATCCAAAAGCGGCGCTCCTAGCGGCATACAGGCAAACTTAATTATTTCATACAGGCAAACTTAATTATTTTTACCTAATTTCTACCAACATGTCACATGTGCAACAAGAGGAAGGAAAAACTCTAGACCAACTTTACTCCACACACGAAGAGGCATAGAAAGCTCTCCCCCGTCCTCCATTTGGCAAATATGACCATAATTCTATCCTCCTGATTCCTGCTTACAAGCTAAAACTAAAGCAGGAGGTACTAGTCACTCGCTCAATACGGAAGTGGTCAGATGACGCGGATGCTACGCTACAGGACTGTTTTGCTATCACAGACTGGAAAATGTTCCGGGATTCATCAAATGGCATTGAGGAGTATACCACCTCAGTCATCGGCTTCATCAATAAGTACATCGACGACGTAGTGACCGTACGTAAATATTCCAACCAGAAGCCATGGATTACAGGAAACAGGAAACATCCGCATCAAGCTAAACGGCTAGACCTGCCGCTTTCAAGGAGCGGGATACTAATCCGGACGCCTATAAGAAATCACGCTATGCATTCAGATGAACCATCAAACAAGCAAAGCGTTTATACAAGATTAAGATTGAATCAACTACACAGGCTCTGACGCTCGTCGGATGTTGCAGGGTGTAACGGCTGTTGGTGGAAGAAGGTGACGACCAAGGTGCAGCGTGGTACGTGTCCATGATTTTTATTATAACCGCACACTAGAACAAAAATGATCAAAGCGGCACAAACGAAACAGTTCTATCTGGTGTAGACACACAAAACAGAAAACAACTACCCACAAACACAAGTGGGAACAGGGTACCTAAGTATGGTTCTCAATCAGAGACAACGATAGACAGTTGCCTCTGATTGAGAACCACACCCGGCCAAACACATAGAAAAGGACAACATAGAACAAAACATAGAATGCCCACCCCAACTCACGCCCTGACCATACCAAAATAGAGACATAAAAAGGGAACTAAGGTCAGGGCGTGACACAGGGCTTGGAAACTATTACGGTCTACAAAGGGAAACCCAGCCCTAAGCTGCACAGTGACGCGAGCCTACCTGACGAGCTAATTGCCTTTCATGCTCGCTTCGAGGCAAGCAACACTGAAGCACGCATGAGAGCACCATCTGTCTGGACGACTGTGTGATAACGCTCTCGGCAGCCGATGTGAGCAAGACCTATAAACAGGTCAACATTCACAAAGCCGTGGGGCCAGACGGATTCCCAGAACGTGTACTCAAAGCATGCGAGGACCAACTGGCGAGTGTCTTCACTGACATTTTCATCCTCTCCTTGACCGAGTCTGTAACACCTACATGTTTCAAGCAGACCACAATAGTCCCTGTGCCAAAGGAAGCGAAGGTAACCTGCCTAAATGATTACCGCCCCATAGCACTCACGTCAGTAGCCATGAAGTGCTTTGAAAGGCTGGTCATGGCTCACATCAACAGCATCCTCCCTAGACCCACTCCAATTCGCATACGCCCCAACAGATCCACAGATGACGCAATCTGAATCGCACTCCACACTACCCTTTCCCACCTGGACAAAAGGAACACCTATGTGAGAATGCTGTTCAACACCATAGTGCCCACAAAGCTCATCACTAAGCTTTGGACCCTCCCTCTGCAACTGGATCCTGGACTTCCTGAAGTGGTGCCCCCAGGTGGTAAGGGTAGGCAACAACACGTCTTCTGTGGTGATTCTCAACACTGGGGCCCCTCAGGGGTGTGTATTTAGTCCCCTCCTGTACTCCCTGTTCACCCACGACTGCCTGGCCAAACCCGACTCCAACACCATCATTAAGTTTGCTGACGATACAACAGAGCTAGGCCTGATCACCGGCAACGATGAGACAGCCTATAGGGAGGAGGTCAGAGACCTGGCAGTGTGGTGCCAGGACAACAAACTCTCCCTCAATGTGAGCAAGACAAAAGAGCTAATCATGGCCTACAGGAAAAGGCAGGCCGAACAGGCCACCATTAACATCGACGGGGCTGTAGTGGAGCGGGTCGAGAATGTTTCAAGTTCCTTGGTGTCCACATCACCAATGAACTATCATGGTCCAAACACACCAAGACAGTCGTGGAGAGGGCACTACAACACCTTTTGTCCCTTGGGAGACTAAAAAGATTTGGCATGGGTTCCCAGATCCTCAAAAAGTTCTACAGCAGCACAATCGAGAGCATCCTGACCGATTGTATCACCGCCTGGTATGGCATCTGACCGTAAGGCACTACAGAGAGTAATGAGTACTGCCCAGTACATCACTGGGGCCAAGCTTCCTGCCATCCTGGACCTATATACTAGGCGGTGTCAGAGGAAAGCCCAAAAAATTGTCAAAGACTCCAGTCACCCAAGTCATAGACTATTTTCTCTGCTACCGCACAGCAAGTAGTACCGGAGCGCCAAGTCCAGGACCAAAATACTCCTTAACAGCTTCTACCTCCAAGCCATAAGACTGCTGAACAATTAACCAAATGGCTACCGGAATATTACATTGACACCCCTCCACCCAAATATTTTTTTACACTGCTGCTACTCGCTGTTTACTATCTATGCAGTCACTTCACCCCTACCTACATGTACAAATTACCTCGACAAACCTGTACCCCCGCGCATTGACTCGGTATCTGTACTGCCTGTATATAGCCTCGTTATTGTTATTTTATTGTGTAATTTTTTACTTTAGTTTATTTGGTAAATATTTTCTTAACTCTTTCTTGAACTGTACTGTTGGTTAAGGGCTTGTAAGCAAGCATTTTACGGTAAGGTATGCACTTGTTTTATTCGGCGCATGTGACAAATAAAGTTTGATTTGAGCCTCTATCCCATACCCCCTGCACAGTTCCCACATCTTTGAATCTCCCTCCTACACACTGCTGTGACATGACTATAGACTAGACGTTGCACCTGAAACAACACAGTAGATTCGCCACAAAAGCTCTGACAGGATAACTAATACACTACATGGCCAAAGTATGTGGACACCTGCTTGTCGAACATCTCAATCCAAAATCATCTGCATTAATATGGAGTTGGTCCCCCCTTTGTTGCTATAACAGCCTCCACTCTTCTGGGAAGGCTTTCCACTAGATGCTGGAACATTTCTGTGGGGGCCTGCTTCCATTCAGCCATTATTGCATTTGTGAGGTCGGGCACTGATGTTGGGTGATTAGGCCTGGCTCGCAGTCAGCGTTCCAATTCATCCCAAAGGTGTTCGATGGAGTTGAGGTCAGGAGTCTGTGCAGGCCAGTCAAGATCTTCCACACCGATCTAGACAAACCATTTATGTATGGAACTCACTTTGTGCCCAGGGGCATTGTCATGCTGAAACAGGAAAGGGCTTTCCCCAAACTGTTGCCACAAAGTTGGAAGCACAGAATCGCCAAGTGGGCTCACTCACAGTTTTGCCTAAGAGCACAGCTATGAATAAAGAATGGTACCAACACATCCTCCGAGAGCAACTTCTCCCAACCATCCAGGAACAGTTTGGTGATGAACAATGCCTTTTCCAGCATGATGGAGCACCTTGCCATGAGGCAAAAGTCAGAACTAAGTGGCTCGGGGAACAAAACATCAATATTCTGGGTCCATGGCCAGGAAACTCCCCAGACCTTAATCCCATTGAGAACTTGTGGTCAATCCTCAAGAGGCGGGTGGACAAACAAAAACCCACAAATTCTGACAAATTCCAAGCATTGATTATGCAAGAATGGGCTGCCATCAGTTAGAATGTGGCCCAGAAGTTAATTGACAGCATGCCAGGGCGGTTTTTAGAGGTCTTGAAAAAGAAGGGTCAACACTGCAAGTATTCTCTTATCAACTTCATGTAATTGTCAATAAAAGCCTTTGACACTTGTGAAATGCTTGCAATTATACTTCAGTATTCCATAATAACATCTGACAAAAATATCTAAAGACACTGAAGCAGCAAACGTTGTGGAAATTAATATTTGTGTCATTCTCAAAACTTTTGGCCACGACTGTATATATACACATTTGTTTATCATAGACAGAATGTAGCCAGCTACAATTCCTTAATGTTTTGCTTGAAGTTAATCTTGCATTTTAACTTGCTACCGGAGTAAAACTTGAGGAAAGTAACATTACCGGAGAAAAGTAGCCTGCACAATGACGAGAGGAAAGACATTTCATCCGAGTGGATAGGTGCAACTGAGCACAAAACGTGTCCTTTTACGTTCATGATTTGGAGAAAACCCTGACTGAAGCCGAGCAGAAGTTATAATAAGAGGCATTACATTTTTAGATCTGCATTTACAAAACGCAGCAAGATACCTTTCCTTTTCAGCTTGAAAAACGCAGAATCCTTCATTTTGTCCCCTGATAATAGAAATGTGTGTACATTTATGAACAAAATTCTAACTTCCTCAACCTTTAACAACACAAGGAGTAAAGTGGATACCCAGTAAGCAAGCTAACGTCAATGCTAATGCTAAATCAGAATAAAACGTGTTAATTAAGACTCCCCTTGATAATTTTGCAAGATATCTATCAAAACCTAGCTAGCCTACTAGTTCAAAGACAACATTGGAACATGCATGAACCCCAATAACATTTTTCCCTGGTCAAGTAAGCTATCAATATGATTAGGCCTCTCCCATTGGCAAAGGAACATTTACAGTATATCACCTACACCTTTACTAAAATCTATAATATGAATGAACATTTTATTACTGTTTTAATCTGTTGAGAGAAACATATTCAATATGATATTGGTAACAGAGCCATTTCTAGAGAATTGCTCTTGAGAATTTCTCTACTTTTGGACTGTTTAGAACCGTAGTTATTTATATATGGCATGTCAACTGTTCATATTTTTCTCTCTAATTATAAACAATTGGCTATCTGTCCATGACATCACATTGTAACCCCGACAACATCCATTAAAGAGCATCCTGTACTGTGTTTCCTCATGCATTCCTCTCCATGTTGTCATCTTCAGAGACCCACTAGAGATGGAGGATACCGCAACATGGGCCAATCTGGCAGCATCTGGTGGTTGTCACGAGAAATTGCAGTCATACAGGCAGGTAATACAATATTGTATACTCTAACAGTATATAGCCATTTTATTCTTACCCTTTCTTTCATAACCGCTTATCTAAAAGGACTAAGTAGGTGAATGCCATATGGAGAAACCCTATCAAGTCATTTTACCTATGATAAACTTCTACACCTTTGTCGCGGCAGGAAGCCTAGTGGTTAGAGCTTTGGGCCAGTAACTGAAAGGTTGCTGGATAGAATTCCTGAGCTGACAAGATAAAAGTCTGTCCTACTGCCCCTGAACAAGGCAGTTAACCCACTGTTTCCCGATAGGCCGTCATTGTAAATAAGAATTTGTTCTTAACTGACTTGCCTAGTTAAATTCAAATAAAAAATGATGAATCCCAATGGAATGTAAACCATGAAGTAGGCCTATCAATGTAAGACAGGGGTTCTTAAACCTTTTCAGCCTGGGACCCAAATAAGAAATTCTGTGTTTTCCTGGGACCCAAGCATAGGAAAATATGCAACTATACATAAATATTGGTACATTTCATTGCCATTATGCCTAAAACAAATGCGATATAGGCAAAAACAAATAACAATTAAATTAAATATCCATATAAATATCTATTCATGTTATTTCCCCACATTAAAAACACTTCACATCTGTCTAGGTTGGAACTGTTGCTGTAAATAATTTTCATTCTGAACTGGAATAAACTGATTGATCACATCACACAGATGAATAACAGAACACACTTACAGGCTCAGTTTTTGATAGTGCAACCCTAAGTAACAGTACAGATGAAAAATTATCAGGCCTACTGTACATCTTACTATAGAAATTATTGTTGAAAGAAAGTCTAGGTTGGAACGGTTGCTTTTAAAATACAGTACATATGTTTTATTCTGAATCAGTAGCTAGCTTGCTTTAGCGAATGTTAGCAATTAGCTGTGTACAAGGCCAGGGGATTGTTTGAAAGAGAAACTCACATCTACTACTATGAGAGTTAGTACTGCCTTATTTTTGCTCATCATCACCTGTAATAAAATGACAACAATACCTTGCTAGCTGGCTTACTTTTCCACTGTCGAAGCACTGTTTCCTGAAGCATTATGCCCTGGACGTGTCGTTTTATTAATTTGTTCGTTAACTCATTACTAAGCACATTGTGGGCGCTCCTCGTTATAAGTTTGTATGAAAGAGAGATAAACTCATCGCTGTATATGCGTTTCCTGACAATTGAGCTCAGTCAGAACTTGTGGCTAGCATAACTCAATTTGATAACAGCGGTGAGTGATAGCGAGTGGGAATGACAAGTCACTGGCAGACAGCGCATCATCTGCTGCTGAGAACGACAGTGCGGCATTGTGTGTGTCGCGGAGTGATCTTCAAGAAAACAGCAGAAAAAAAGATCCGGTAAACCGCGAAGCAAACGGGCATCTCCCTCACGCTCGCGCAGCTGCCAAACTGAGCAGAGATCGCACTGAACACAGGGCGCAGATGCATTTGGCCAAATCAAATCCAGTAATTTATTAAATAATTACAAATGTACTCTGACACGTCAAGACCCACCGTTAACAGGTCCGCGACCGACCCATACCTCAAGAAAGGCTGATGTAAGAGCATATGACAGGGACAATCTTTGTATCAGTCAGGTGCACTCAGACAAATGCAAGTCAGTAGACACTGTTTGAGGGGAAATGTAATGCTGCAGTCTGGGCCTTCTAAGAATTTCCTGCTTTGTTTGCCCTACTCAAATTGAATAGCTTCAACCATGTCATATGGACTAGAGAAGGATATTATAATGGAAAGACTAATGTATAGGGCGATGAATATTTCTATAAAACCTCTAATAAAAGTTGTGAAAAGACCTGGAACTGTACTATCGTGGTAGTACAAAAGGTAATTGGGAAATTTTACATTTCCAGCACATTTCAATTATTTCCGGGAAACCAAGCCTTGTGGTACATTTTAAAGATGCAGTCAGATCTTAAGCACTTCCAAATTCGTAACATATATACAGTATGTATTGGAAGTCATAACATATATCATTCTATGCTCTACTGCTATGAACTAATGTGCTACTCATAGATAAAATCATGTACTAGGCCGTACTGTGGGGCTAGATCCAGTCAGTGTTTCCAGTAATACAGTACAGCGGCTATCTTTACTTGATAGGTACTGTAATGTAAGTGGTACTGCATGTTTCAGTGGAAGTAATAAGAAGCACAATGGTGTCCAGTGAAACATCCCAGGAGTGACAATGAGGACGGCTCAGTGCTCTACTAAAGGCACTGCTCTTCACGGTCTGTACACACACACACACACACACACACACACACACACATACACACATATACACACATACACACATACACACACACACACACACACAGACACACACACACACACACACACACACACACACACACACACACACACACACACACACACACACTCACACATACAGTACACTAACTCTATGCAGCTACACTCAGACAAAACATCCAATGACATTGACTAGTGGGGTGTTTGTTCGTAAACAATCATTGTGTGAGCGGCTGCCAGCCTTGAAAACAAAATATTTGGTGGAACCTTAAACATTCAACACCTTCTGTTTCTAGAACCAAACATTTGCACTTCTGTTTCTAGAACCAAACATTTGAGTTTGGACTCCTATGTGAGTCAATGTACCAACAACTGCAGTGATCAAATCAAATTTTATTTGTCACATGTGCCGAATACAATTGTGAAATGGTTACTTATAAGCCCTTAACCAAAAATGCATTTTTAAGAAAATACATATAAATAAAAGTATGAGATAAGAATAACAAATAATTAAAGTGCAGCAGTAGATAACAATAGCGGGGCTATATACAGGGGGTACCAGTACAGAGTCAATGTGCGGGGGCACCGGCGTCGAGGTAATTGAGGTAATATGTACATGTCGGTAGAGTTAATAAAGTGACTATGCATAGATAATAACACAGAGTAGCAGCAGCGTTCCGGGGGGGGACTGGGCAATGCAAATAGTCTGGGTAGCCATTTGATTAGCTGTTCAGGAGTCTTATGGCTTGGGGTAGGAGCTATTTAGGAGCCTCTTGGACCTAGATTTGGTGCTCCGGTACCGCTTGCCGTGTGGTAGCAGAGAGAACAGTCTATGACTAGGGTGGCTGGAGTCTTTGACTGTGAGGTCCTGGATGGCAGGAAGCTTGGCCCCGGTGATGTAATGGGCCGTACGCACTACCCTCTGTAGTGTCTTGCGATCGGAGGCTGTGAGCAGTTGCCATACCAGGCAGTGATGCAACCCGTCAGGATTCTCTCGATGGTGCAGCTGTAAAACCTTTTGAGGATTTGAGGACACATGCCAAATCTTTTCTCTCCTGAGGGGGAATAGGTTTTGTCGTGCCCTCTTCACAACTGTCTTGGTGTGCTTGCACCATGTCAGTTTGTTGGTGATGTGGACGCCAGGGAACTTGAAGCTCTCAACCTGCTCCACTACTTCCCCCTCAATGGAATGGGGGCGTGCTCGGTTCTTCTTTTCTTGTAGTTCACAATCATCAACAATGATGTTGTCATTTAAACACAAAAATTTAACAAAAGTTGTCATTTAAACAAAAAATTGAACAAAAGTGTTGACTTATTTTCAATACTTGTGAATGGTATCAGGTACTGTATATGTCAACCTGTAATATGGTTTGCCCTGTTGATGTGCTTGTAAGCGTTTTAGTTATTGTAAGACCCCATAAGAGCAGAAACTATTACGATTGGTTCAGTCAGGCGTCTAATCAAAACGGTGCAGAGGCGGGAGCAGGGTAGAGGTGGGAGTGGGAGCTCAACATGGAGAAGACACTGGGAGTGACTGCTTTGACTGCAGGCTAGCTTGGGGGCAGATGGATGGGACTACGATTGTAACAAAGTTGTAGCTTTGTTTTTGGCTGATTTGGCACAACTGTACTGTGATGGGTCGGCATGGCATATCGTACACAAGATAGTCCATATAGGTGAAGTGAAATGAAAGAAACAACTTGTTAAAAAAATATATATATATTTATATATCGCCAGCAGCATACCACCCTGCATACCACTGCTGGCTTGCTTCTGAAGCTAAGCAGGGTTGGTCCTGGTCAGTCCCTGGATGAGAGACCAGATGCTGCTGGAAGTGATGTTGGAGGGCCAGTAGGAGGCACTCTTTCCTCTGGTCTAAAAAAAATATATCCCAATGCCCCAGGGCAGTGATTGGGGACACTGCCCTGTGTAGGGTGCCGTCTTTCGGATGGGACGTTAAACGGGTGTCCTGACTCTCTGAGGTCATTAAAGATCCCATGGCACTTATCGTAAGAGTAGGGGTGTTAACCCCGGTGTCCTGGCTAAATTTCCAATCTGGCCCTCAAACCATCATGGTCACCTAATAATCCCCAGTTTACAATTGGCTCATTTGTCCCCCTCCTCTCCACTGTGGCTATTCCCCAGGTCGTTGCTGCAAATGAGAACGTGTTCTCAGTCAACTAACCTGGTAAAATAGCGGTAAAATAAAAATAAATAAATAAATATATGAAAAGTGGTGGGTGCATATGTATTCACCCCCTTTGCTATGAAGCCCCTAAATAACATCTGGTGCAACCTATTACCTTCAGAAGTAACAAAATTAGTTAGATTGCACACAGGTGGACTTTATTTAAGTGTCCCATGATATATATATACACCTTTTCTGAAAGGCCCCAGAGTCTGCAACATCATTAAGCAAGAGGCACCACCACGCAAGCGGCACTATGAAGACCAAGGAGCTTTCGAAAACAGGTCAGGGACAACGTTGTGGAGAAGTACAGATCAGGATTGGGCTATAAAAAAATATCCGCCACTAAATCCATTATAAAAAAATTGAAAGAATATAGCACCACAACAAACCTGCCAAGAGAGGGCCGCCCACCAAAACTCACAGACCAGGCAAGGAGGGCATTAATCAGAGAGGCAACAAAGAGACCAAAGATAAACCTGAAGGAGCTGCAAAGCTCCACAGCGGAGATTTTAGTATTTATCCATAGGACCACTTTAAGCCGTACACTCCACAGAGCTGGGCTTTACAGAGGAGTGGCCAGAAAAAAAGCCATTGCCTAAAGAAAAAAATAAGCAAACACGTTTTGTGTTTGCCAAAAGGCATGTGGGAGACTCCCCAAACATATGGAAGAAGGTACTCTGGTCAAATGAGACTAAAATTGAGCTTTTTGGCCATCAAGGAAAACGCTATGTCTGGTGCAAACCCAACACCTCTCATCACCCCAAGAACTCCATCCCCACAGTGAAGCATACTGGTGGCAGCATCATGCTGTGGGTAAGTTTTTCATCAACAGGGACTGGGAAACTGGTCAGAATTGAAGGAATGATGGATGGCGCTAAGTACAGGGAAATTCTTGAGGGAAACCTGTTTCAGTCTTCCAGAGATTTGAGACTGGGACGGTGGTTCACCTTCCAGCAGGACAATGGCCCTAATCATACTGCTTAAGCAACACTCGAGTGGTTTAAGGGGAAACATTTAAATGTCTTGGAATGGCCTAGTCAAAGCCCAGACCTCAATCCAATTGAGAATCTGTGGTATGACTTAAAGATTGCTGTACACCAGCGGAACCCAACCAACTTGAAGGAGCTGGAGCAGTTTTGCCTTGAAGAATGGGCAAAAATCCCAGTGGCTAGATGTGCCAAGCTTATAGACACATACCCCAAGAGACTTGCAGCTGTAATTGCTGCAAAAGGTGGCTCTTTCAAAGTATTGACATTGGGCGGGTCAATAGTTATGCACGCTCAAGTTCTGTTTTTTCTGTCTTATTTCTTGTTTGTTTCACATTAAAAAGGCAACAAAATAATTGTAAGGCAACAAAATAGGAAAAAAGCCAAGGGGGTGAATACTTTCTCAAGCCACTGTACCAACACCTCAAATGTTCTACTGATTGAGCTCCTGCACTGCTTATAGAATATTAGCTAAAAATTATTGTGGAGCTCCTCCACCTAAATGTAAACAGTACCGGCACCCAAAATGAGTCCCGGCACCTATGTCAGTCCAAGTACTGTTTATCGTACTTTCATTAGCTTGTCCATAGACTATGGGTGCTTTGTATATGGTTCTGTGGCTATTACATTGCTGTTGCACCTTAGTAGGATGCAAGCAAAGTCGCTCAGGATGTGCGATGGTGCCTTTCAAATTACACCAGTTGAGGCTTTACAAGTAGATACTGGGGAAATGCCACTAACCCTTAGATGAGTTAAGCTAGCCCTTGCATACTGGGCACGACTGAAGGGTAGTACTGCAGATCATCTTACGCTGACAGTATTGGAAGACTGCTGGTAATATGAACGACATCAAAAGAGGGATTTCGGCCCAGGGATTGAGAAAAGATTGATGAATATAGACTCAGTGTTATAGGGCCGTCTGTGGCAATAGGAAATGTGCCACCATGGTTTTATACAAGACCATATGTTGAGCCTGATCTAAGAAAACAAACAGGGGTGTGAAGAAGATAATGTAGCAACAATATATTAGTAATCAATTTTATTCTTGCATTGCAGTGTACAAAGATGGTTCAAAGGATCCCATGAATGGGAAGATAGGAGCAGGTGTGTTTATTCCTGATTACGATGTTATTCTTTGTAAGAGACTAACAAATAATTTATCTGTATATTCAAGAGAAATGGTTGCGATAATTGTATTAAAATGGATAGAGGAGGTGCAACCAAGAACAGTAGTAATATGTTGGGACTCTGTATCAGTTTTGTGTAGATTAAGATCTGGAAAGTCAGAACGTGAGGATTTATGGTTTGAAGTAATGATGCTGTTGTAGTTACAAAGACATGGTATTGAAATTCAGTTCTGTTGGATTTCTGCTCAAACAAGAGTTAATGGAAATGATACAGTGCCTTCAGAAAGTATTCATACCCCTTGACTTTTTCCACAATTTGTTATGTTACAGCCTTATTCTAAAATTGATCAAATACTTTTTCCCCCTCATCAATCTACGCACAATACCCCATAATGACAAAGTGAAAACAGTTTTTTTGAAATGTCTGCAAATGTATTAAATTAAAAAAAAAAAACATACCTTATTTACAAAAGTAAATTTGATTTTCAAGTAGATTCGGCCACTCAGGAACATTCACTGTCTTCTTGGTAGGCAACTCCATTGTAGATTTGGACTTGTGTTTTGGGTTATTGTCCAGTTGAAGGTTAATTAATCTCCCCGTGTCTGATGGAAAGCAGACTGAACCAGGTTTTCCTCTACGATTTTGCCAGTGCTTAGCTCTACCATTCCCTTTCTTTTTAATCCTGAAAATCTCCTCAGTCATTAACCATTACAACCATACTGATAACATGATGCAGCCACCACTATGCTTAGAAATATGGAGAGTGTTTTTCAGAAATGTGTATTGGATTTGCCCCAAACAGTAACACTTTGTATTAGGGACAAAAAAGTTAATTGCTTTGCAATATTTTTTGCAGTATTACTTTAGTGCCTTGTTGTAAACAGGAAGCATATTTCAGAATATTTTTATTCTGTACAGGCTTCTTTATTTTCACTCTGTCAATTAGCTTAGTATTGTGGAGTAACTACAATATTGTTGATTCATCCTCAGTTTTCTCCTATCCTGGCATTAAACTCTGTAACTGTTTTAAAGTCACCATTGGCTTCATGGGGAAATCCCTGAGCGGTTTCCTTCCTCTCTGTCAACTGAGTTTGGAAGGATGCCTTTATCTTTATAGTGACTGGGTGTATTGATACACCATCCAAAGTGTAGTTAATAACTTCACCATGCTCAAAGAGATATTCAATCTCTTTTTTTTTACCTAGCTACCAATAGGTGCCATTCTTAGCGAGGCATTGGAAAACCTCCCTGGTGTTTGTGGTTGAAACTGTGTTTGAAATTAAGTCCTCATTCTGAGGGACCTTACAGATAATTGTATGTGTGGAGTACAGACGTGAAGTAGTCATTAAAAAATTATGTTAAACACTATTATTGCACATAGAGTGAGTCCATGCAACTTATTATGTGGCTTGTTGAGCAAAATTGTACTCCTGAACTTATTTAGGCTTACCATAACAAAGGGGTTGAATACTTATTGACTCAAGACATGTCAGCATTTCATTTTTTATTAATTTGTAAAAAAACAAACATATTTCCACTTTGACATTATGGGGTATTGTGTGTAGGCCAGTGCCCCAAAAAAATCTAAATGTTATCCATTTTCAATTCAGGCACTGTAATAGCAACAAAAAAAGCAGGGAATAATAATATTGTGGATATACAGGTACAGTTGTAGAGGAGAAATGAAAACATTAATTCGTGAAAAATGAGTTAGATTGCTGGCAGAGACAATGGGATGAAAGTAGTAAGGGATACATTTTAATAATACAAGGAAACCTGTACGGGAGTGTCATGTAATGGGAACAGAATGGAGGAAGTTGTGTTGTGTAGGATGAGATTAGGGCATATGGGATTTAATTCTTCTTTGAAATTGATAGGGAAACATGGGACTGGAATGTGTACACATGTACAGTACAACCTTGCTGCTTTGAGGGCACCTATGAACCTGTCTCTAGCTAGCACTACTTTATTCTGCCCTGGGGACAACTGTACAACCTTGCTGCTTTGAGGGCACCTATAGAGATGTCTCTAGCTAGCTCTACTTTCTTCTGCCCTGGAGGCAACTGCACAACCTTGCAGCTTTGAGGGCACCTATGAATGTTTCTCTAGGTAGCTCTACTTTCTTCTGTGCTAAGTGCACCTAGTGTGCACACAAAAAAACAGAATAATAGTTGGACGCTGTAGGAGAGAGGAATAACGTCGTGGGAGAGACAAAAAGTGACTAAAAAACACCCTAAATATGTTTAGAACTACAAATTAACTTTCTTCTGTCGATTTTTGTTTTTTTTATGTCACAATTCTAACCCTCCTCCTTAATCCGGGTTTAGGACCGGCAAAAGTGACCCAAAAGAGACACTCTGGCGAGTTACTTCGTTTTTTATTTTATATATATAAAAATATATATAAAATAAAAAACGAAGTAACTCCGCCAGTGTCTCTTTTGGGTCACTTTTGGTAGAGCATGTTTCTTTTTTAGTTTCTTTTTTTTCATTTACATCCCGCCCTGAATGTAAGCCAGGGCAGGATCAGCCAGCGGTGGCTTCCCGCATGTGCGATTAATTTGCAGTCTGGAGACGGAGGGGTGAACATCTCCTGCTCTGACTGCAGCTGGGAGGGACTGCTGCGCGAGGACTGAGCCGCCTGTGAGTGCTTTGGGATGGGGCCCACGGCAGCACCCGCTGCTCATTGAGAAGAGTAAGAATGATATGTGAGAAGGAATTCATGCAATCATACATTAACAAAGTGCAAGAGGTGAACAGCTGATGCTATTTCCAAGCTCCAGTGTCCACCAGAAAAGTCTACTACTGCTACAATGCATGCGATAGAGTCAATACGTGTTCAACTGAAATATGTAACTCGTTTTAGGAAACTAGGCGTATGTCGCACATCACTACTTCACAGGAGCGGCATTTGAACGTAAACATTTATTTTTTATCAAAATGCATTTTTTGGCAGAAATGCTGTCTGGAACGTGAACTTTCATGTGCCTTAATAACATGTGAACTTTCATGTGCCTTAATAACATTAGGCTATAACTAGCAATGCAAATGGATTTCTGATTAGAATAATATTACTACACAGATCATACGCGTAACGTTATCTAGCGAGCCAGCAAGCTAGCGTTTGATAGCTAACTAACAGTACGCTTTAACTTGCAATAAAAATGACTTTCTGACAAAATTAGAAACGTGTCTGAAAATGTAGCTACAATCTTACTCGTATACATGGATGAATGCTTACATTTACATTACATTTTAGTCATTTAGCAGACGCTCTTATCCAGAGCGACTTACAGTAGAGTGCATACATTTTATTACATTTTAAATTTTTTACATATTACATTTTACATACTGAGAAAAGGATATCCCTACCGGCCAAACCCTCCCTAACCCGGACGACGCTATGCCAATTGTGCGTCGCCCCACGGACCTCCCGGTTGCGGCCGGCTGCGACAGAGCCTGGGCGCGAACCCAGCCCAGCCTGGGCGCGAACCCAGAGACTCTGGTGGCGCAGCTAGCACTGCGATGCAGTGCCCTAGACCACTGCGCCACCCGGGAGGCCCTGCTTCACGGCAGACTGGAACTATTTAACTCTGTTTTGTTTGTAGCTACATCTTGTTTGACCAGCGTTGTGTCAAGTCACGTGTGCAGAAAGTAGCCCATCACTTTTTCCAACTGATCTGTCGACAGCGCCTGCTAAATTTAGGGCATCAAAGTTGTTGAGAAAAGTAGCAAAACTTTTGTAGTTCTTGATGGCTAACATTTATTTTTCAAAAACGGCACGGTAGAAAATACTGTAAGCACATACTGAACAGCCCACATTATAGACAGAAGCAAGCTACATGGCAGACGAATCCAAACTCATCTCCTGGCATGTCCATCCCATCCATTATCTCAGCCAATCATGGCTAGCGGGAAGGTTCCTGGCTTTTTCTGTGTCTAAACAAACTACGCTCGTTATTCAACAATTGTATTTGTATTTATGGATGGAATATAAGTTTGTTATTTAGGTGGTCCCGTGTGGCTCAGTTGGTAGAGCATGGCGCTTGCAACACCAGGGTTGTGGGTTCATTCCCCACGGGGGGACCAGGATGAATATGTATGTAATATGTAACTTTCCAATTTGTAAGTCGCTCTGGATAAGAGCGTCTGCTAAATGACTTAAATGTAAATGTAGCTAACATTGAACCTAGTTTGTTAGCAGATTCATGCTATGACAATGTTTGTATTGGTAGTAGTATGAGTTGGGATTATGCCGGTTCCTTGTTTAGCTAGCTAGCTACCTAGGTAGTTACATGTCTAAACAGAAAACTCCAATTCAGCAGGATTATTACATGACCCATCAAGTTAGCCAGGTGTGTCTGGGGGTGATTACGGCCATCTATTGTATTTCATGAACATGTGTACATGTCTAGACGATAGTGACCCATCCACTTAGCTAGATGTGGCTGGGGGGTGGTTATAGCAATTCCTTTGCATGACCCAACAATTTAGACAAGTGTGTCGGGTAAGCGTCATATAATAATGATAAAATATTTATAAAATATTTTTATCTGGACACTCTGTTTTTGATATTGCTACTATGCAAGTTACCACTTCACTGTACCATTTACACCTTCTGTATCCTGTGCATGTGACAATTAAACTTTTATTTGATATATGGTGTGTTTCCTGCATGGCCTCACGTGAATCCTTAACGAGATGGGTGGAGCTAAGGCTCCAGACAACATGCTGCATTGGTGTAGACCAGCCATAAAGTATGGGTCGTGACCCACTTAATGGTGGTTCGTGACATGTCAGAGTAAACTTATAATTACTTAATTAATTACTGGAATTGATTTGGCCAAGTGCATCTGCGCTCTCTGTTCAGTGCGCCATCACTAAATGCATGCTCTTCAACCGATCGCTACTCGCACCTACCTGCCCGTCCAGCATCACTACTCTAGACGGTTCTGACTTAGAATATGTAGACAACTACAAATACCTAGGTGTCTGGTTAGACTGTAACTCTCCTTCCAGACTCACATTAAGCATCTCCAATCCAAAATGAAATCTAGAATCGGCTTCCCATTTCGCAACAAAGCATCCTTCACTCATGCTGCCAAACATACCCTCGTAAAACTGACTATTCTACTGATCCTTGACTCTGGCGATGTCATTTACAAAATAGCCTCCAACACTCTACTCAGCAAACTGGATGCAGTCTATCACAGTGCCACCCGTTTTGTCACTAAAGCCCCATATACTACCCACCACTGCGACCTGTATGCTCTCGTTGGCTGGCCCTCGCTGCATATTCATTGCCAAAACCACTGGCTCCAGGTCATCTATAAGTCTTTGCTAGGTAAAGTCCCGCCTAATCTCAGCTCACTGGTCATCATAGCAGCACCCACCCGAGGCACGCGCTCCAGCAGGTATATTTCACTGGTCACCCCCAAAGCCAATTCCTTCTTTGGTTGCCTATCCTTCCAGTTCTCTGCTGCCAATGACTGGAACGATTTGCAAAAATCACTAAAGCTGGAGACTCATATCTCTCTCACTAACTTTAAGCATCAGCTGTCAGAGCAGCTCACAGATCATTGCACCTGTACATAGCCCATCTGTAAATAGCCCATCCAACTACCTCATCCCCATATTGTTATTTCTTTTTTTGCTCCTTTGCGCCCCAGCATCTCTACTTGCGCAATCATCTTCTGCACATGTATCACTCCAGTGTTTAATTGCTAAATTGTAATTACTTCACCACTACGGCCTATTTATTGCCTTACCTCCCTAATCTTACCTCATTTGCAGACACTGTATATATATGTTTTCTATTGTCTTATTGACTGTACGTTTTGTTTATTCCATGTGTAACTCTGTGTTGTTTGTGTTGCACTGCTTTGCTTTATCTTGGCCAGGTCGCAGTTGTAAATGAGAACTTGTTCTCGACTGACCTACCTGGTTAAATAAAGGTGAAATAAAAAATATATATTTAAAAAAGAAACTTGTCATTCCCACTCGCCATCACTCACCGCTGTCATCAAATGGAGTAATGCTAGCCACAAGTTCTGACTGAGCTCAATTGTCATGAAACGCATATACAAAGATGAGTTTCTCTCTCTTTCATACAAACTTATAATGAGGAGCGCCCACAATGTGTTTTGTGTGTGAAGTGCTTAGTAATGAGTCTCTCATAACGAACAATTAATATGTCCTGACCAAACATCACAGCATGATGGTAAACCCATGGAGTTATTACGGAACAGGCCATAACGCTTCAGGAAACAGTGCTTCAACAGTGGAAAAGTAAGTCAGCTAGCAAGGCATTGTTGTGATTTTATAACAGGTGATGATGAGCAGAAATAAAGGAGTACTAACCAACTCTCATAGTAGTTGTGAGTTTCCCTTTCAAACAATCCCCTGGCCTTGTACACAGCTAATAGCTAACATTTACCAATGCAAGCTAGCTAATGATAGTGCAACCCTAGTAACAGTACAGATGAAAAGATGTACAGTAGGCCTGATCATTTAATGTAGAAATATTGTTGAAAACTTGTCTAGGTTGGAACTGTTGCTATTAAAATACAATAATATTTTTTATTCTTAACTGGAATAAACTGAAGCGAGATGCTAACACACTCACATAGTTCTGGGTTGCTCATCTACAGCAGGAAGCAGTCTCCTGCCTGACTGAGGAGGCAGTATATGTTCTGGTCCAGTTTGGCGCCACATACCTATGCGAGTCAGGGTTCTCAACTCTGACATACTTAAAAAACAAGTACAAAAACTGTCAAGACATGCTCTCATTAGGACTGCGTGTGTGTTTTCTGGTCTACATCTGTGTGATGTGATCAATCAGTTTATTCCAGTTCAGAATAAAAATATGTATTGTATTTTAACAGCAACAGTTCCAACCTAGACTTTCTTTCAACAACAATTTCTACAGTAAGATGTACAGTAGGCCTGATCATTTTTCATCTGTACTGTTACTTAGGGTTGCACTATGAAAAACTGAGCCTGTGAGTGTGTTCTGTTATTCATCTGTGTGATGTGATCAATCAGTTTATTCCAGTTCAGAATGAAAATTATTTATTATATTTGAACAGCAACAGTTCCAACCTAGACAGATGTCGAGTGTTTTTAATGGGGGGAAATAAACATGAATAGATATTTATATGGATCTTTAATTTCATTGTTATTTTTTGTCTATATTGCATTTGTTTTAGCCATAATGGCAATGAAATGTACCAATATTTATGTATAGTTGCATATTTTCCTATGCTTGGGTCCCAGGAAAACACAGACTTTCTTATTTGGGTCCCAGGCTGAAAAAGTTTACGAACCCATGGTGTAGACAAAGAAGAGCTCTCCAGTAGGTATACCATTTTCTCAAAAGTGGGGTTACAAGTTTATCAACTTTCAAAGCAGAATTACTTTCCCAGTGTTCTTCAACTGCAGTGTATGAGTCTCTACTTGTAATCCAATGTAAAAAAACACAATTTCAAATTTTGCTACAAAAGACCGAATCGAGGCGGTCAGTCACATACAAGTTTTACTTGCTATCTTAAAGCACTATGCAGAAATCACTCCGCCATTTCCTGGTTGCTAAAATTTGAATAGTTCGCCTAATTTTACTTGACAAAACAAGTGTAGTGTAGAAAATAATTGTACCATCTAAACTGCTGTGAAATATATTTTCCATAACCAAAAATATTGTATTTTCAGATCGTTGAAGCTGGTGTACAAAACTGAAAGTAAAAAAATTCAAAAATTATACTTAAGAACTGGAAGCATAGAAATAGTGCACATAGAACACATCTATCGCATTTATTTGAATTTGGTCTTGTTGCCCAAAAAGTTACATATTGCAGCCTTAACATTGTAAGCTAGAATATTGTAGCTAGCTAATTAGCTAGCAGCTAGCTAACATCACTTAGCTAGGTTATCTAGCTTTCTATCTAACTAATGTAGCAAAATAGCTGCCAACTAGAGTCAAGTTTCACATTCAGTATCTAATCAATAGATAGCTAAAACCCACTGCACTAGCAAGCAAATGTGGAAAAACTTGCTACTATCCAACGTACGTTTTCTGCTGCAAACAAATGAAAACCAATCAAGCCAAAATACTTTAGTGCAGATGTTTCGGTCATTAACTATGTCAACGTTCACAGACAACTTTCAACAGATTATTTGTTAGCTTGAGTCAGAGACATCTAAGTGTTAATGTCTCATCTGCTTTATACATCCATTGAAATCCTCAAACAAGCAGTATGAATGTTAGCGGACTAAACTCAAAAGTTTATGATGAACTTCACCAACAGAGTGGAGCAGAGACCAGCCTTTGTGAAATCAAGCGCCGATTACATCAACAAAAACTAGAAAAAAGTTGGTTGTATTTTATTAACGTTTATTGTAAAAGTAAGGATTTCAGCAAACAATTAAGGGCATGCAACTACAGAGGACAAACATAGGTACAACGTACATGTTTACATTTTGTTTTGACCTTAGACAAATGGATGTAGTCTGATCTAGATTCCACAAAGCCTGATCTCTGCTCCACTCTGTTGTGGAAGTTCATCAGAATCTTTTCAACTTGGAGTGGAGTTTAGTCTACTATATGAATGTAAACTTTGAGATACAGTAAAAAGTGTGTGTGTTATATCCCATGTAATCCTGACCTTCAACCACACAAAGGCAGAAAAGTCAACTTTGCCATTTATACACATAGAACTAATCCTTGAAGACCACTCCTAATCAACAAATACATCAATGTGTGCTACTTAACAATACACTATTTCCAACTGCTCTAATTTAAAAACGCATAATTGTTCCTTTCGTCTCATCATGATCAGAAGGGCATTCAAGTGGATTTCTCCTAGTCGTATGAGGTAAATACCACCTTCCCACTTGGTTAGGAACGCAGCATAACATTGTGGGACACCCAAGGCATAGCAGATGCTTGAGTTGCTTCTCTTTCTATGCTTGAGTCTCACAGCAGCTATGTTCTGCAATGTTAACTCCTCTTACCTTGACCCTGCTCTTACATGTAAGCCAGCAAGGGAATCATAATAGATCTGAAGATATCACAATAAGAATCACAAACACCCAATTAGTTTCATAAACTAATTTTATTAAGACAGTTGATACACAAAAAAACATATATACTTTTCAAAAGACAACAAACAGTATCATTTGAATTTGTTCAGTGCACGATAAAAGGCACTTTAGCCAGGGTTATGGAATTCCCTGCATTTTTCATCCATGCATAGAATTGGAGCAGTAATTTTGTTAAGATGACAGACTCTAACAATGTTGTTAACAATCCTGAAGGGTGACATCCTGTATAGACACATTATACCCAGGCACAAACGAGCCTTTAATCTAAGGCATTATTTCTAACACAGCAGCCCAGAACAGATCAAAATTAGGGAAATGACTTCATGTTGCTGCTTATAGGAAAAAAATAGATGACAGAAAAACGTATTCCTGTGAATACATTTCAAGGGTTAAGATACTTGGTAATGTTATTATTTCTGTCTGTCCAGATGAGTTTCAATGTATTCCGTTTTTACATATTATATTAGTTTTCAAAAAATGTGATAAAACAAAAAAAGTAATTTTACATTTACATTTAAGTCATTTAGCAGACGCTCTTATCCAGAGCGACTTACAAATTGGTAATACCCTTTTTTTTGTGATTTCAATTGCATATGGTGCAAGAAATATTGGATGATATTTTTCTTACACACTTAGACCTTGTACGTTTGGGAGCCTCCCAATTCAAGAGCTGCATTGAGTGTATCACTCAATAACAAAGAGCTCATAACCACTTCCTAAGTCCCCCTTTCTGGATTTAAACAAAGACACCTCCCGAAAGACAAACACTCACTTTCTCTCTCACACACACACACACACACACACACACACACACACACACACACACACACACACACACACACACACACACACACACTCTCGTAATACATGCACATATTCTGTCTTCAACACACACATACACACAACACAGTCTGCTCGCCTTGCCTCGCGAGTGTCTAACATTGTGAGAAAGGGAAATGTGTCGTGTGTTGAGGATTGAGGATTGCTTGGCTCATGTGTATCTATGAGCAGAGGAAGCCCTCTGAGGCTGGGCCAGAATCTGCTGGGTTAACGACTGGATTAACTGACAGCCCATCTGATTTACCCTGCTTTCTGCCAGTACTCTCAGAGAGCCTAGCTGTCACAGACTGTCTGATACTACAACACTCCCTTCATTCACTGTTGCTTGCCTGTGGAGGTTCAGTTCAGTGGGACGCCAGTGCTCCCCTTATATGCTGACTATTGTGGGTTAAAAGTGGCTCATAATAGCTTCAATGGGGCCTCCCGAGTGGCGCAGCGGTCTATTGCACAAACCATCTTTTGATTTCTGAACGTGTCGGCACCGGGTACTCGGGATGTGGCTATGTTATTAATGTCATGTTAAATCAGGACTTTTGATTTGAACATATGGGGTGTTTTAGTTTTGTAGGCGAGGCTACCTATTTCTGATCTCGCTCCCAATGATCAGTGCTTCAGTTTATTATGTTGCTGTCCAGAGGTTCTGAATTTGTGATGCACCCGACTGTTCACATTCTTCTGCGCAATAGCCTTTTGATTTGAACATTTGAAAAGTTTTGGGGTGTGTACTAAGCTATTTGATTTAATATATATCTATATATGTATATATTTGAACGGAATAAGTTAGAGCATGCACACTTGCATGCATGCACTCACTCAGTCACACATGCACATAGAAACACACACACAATCCATTATTAGCTACATAATTATTTAGGTGGGGGGAAAGAAACATATTGGTCCATTCAAAACAGTGTTTGGTTGAGGAAGCTCACTTGGTTTTAAGATGGCTGCTTTTGATGACAGTATAAAAACAAATGAATGACTAATTAATAATTAATTACTCAACACATATACATTTGTGTAATGAACAATAACTAGTACAATCATAACAATAAAAACATAAAAATTATTTTTGGTACAGTATTGCTGTTTCTTTAAGAGACATGGCTGAATGGAATGTTTGAAGGGGATGTCTTTATACCCAGCAGGTCATAATCACAAAGCTTTTCTTTGTATCGTGAGAGCATTTTCAAAGAGGTAAAAAGAGGCAATACAATAAAAATACATTTACATTTGTACAATTACACACAGAATGGGTTTACACTTACGGTTCAACCATCTATCACATCTGATTTCCATTTTTCTTGGCACTGGACATCAATCATTTGTCCCTAAATTACAATAATGTCAAATATAGTTTTTCCTGAGTTCAATCATTTAGATGTTAAATCTTCATTTTTCATATTTTTTTTGTTGGTCTTTACAAATCTCACAATGTTTTGGGTAAAACCTTTCTTTGGGGTTGACTTTAGTTTGCATTGAGGAAAGTAAAATGTGTCTCTATCTAGACATAATACAAATTCAGATAAATATTATATTTTTAAAAATGGACTATAAAAACTATTAATTCGCAAAGGCTCCTAAGTAACATTGACATGCATGGACATTTTGTTATAAATTCTGCTTGTATGTAACAGATGGCTTGGAGCAAAACAATATGATGTACAGTGCATTTGGAAAGAATTCCAACACCTTCCATTTTTCTACATTTTGTTACGTTACAGCCTTATTCTAAAATGTATTAAATCGTTTTTTCCCCTCATCAATCTACACACAATACCCCATAATGACAAAGCAAAAACAGTTTTTGTGCAAATATATTACAAATTAAAAACTGAAATAATACCATTTCCATAAGTATTCAGACCCTTTACTCAGTACTTTGTTGAAGCACCTTTGGCAGCAATTACATCTTTGAGTCTTCTTGGGTATGATGCTACAAGCTTGGCACACCTGTATTTGGGTATGATCTCCCATTTGTCTCTGCAGATCCTCTCAAGCTCTGTCAGGTTGGATGTGGAGCGTAGCTGCACAGATATTTTCAGGTCTCTCCAGAGATGTTTGGTCGGGTTCAAGTCCGGGCTCTGGCTGGGCCACTCAAGGACATTCAGAGACTTGTCCCGAAGCCACTCCTGGTTTGTCTTGACTAAGTGCTTACGGTCATTGTCCTGTTGGAAGGTGAACCTTTGCCCCAGTCTGAGGTCCTGAGCGCTCTGGAGCAGGTTTTCATCAAGGATCTCTCTGTACTTTGCTCCGTTCATCTTTCTCTTGATTCTCAGTCTTCCAGTCTCTGCCGCTGAAAAATATTCCCACTGCATGATGCTGCCAACACCATTGTTCACCGTAGGGATGGTGCCAGGTTTCCTCCAGACGTGATGCTTGGCATTCAGGCCAAAGAGTTTAATCTTGGTTTCATCAGACCACATAATCTTGTTTCTCATGGTCAGCATCCTTTAGGTGCCTTTCGACAAACTCCAAACAGGCTGTCATGTGTATTTTACTGAGGAGTGGCTTCAGTCTGGCAACTCTACCACAAAGGCCTGATTGGTGGAGTGCTGCAGAGATGGTTGTCCTTCTGGAAGGTTCTCCCATCTCCACAGAGGAACTCAGGTGCTCTGTCAGAGTGACCATCGGGTTCTTGGTCACCTCCCTGACCAAGGCCCTTCTCCCCCGATTGCCCAGTTTGGCTGGGAGACCAGCTTTAGGAAGAGTCTTGGTGGTTCCAAACTTCTTCCATTTAAGAATGATGGAAGCCACTGTGTTCTTGGGGACCTTCAATGCTGCAGAAATGTTTTGGTACCCTTCACCAGACCTGTGCCTTGACACAACCCTGTCTCGGAGCTCCAAGGAGAATTCCTTTGAACTGATGGCTTTTTCTCTGACATGCACTGTCAACTGTGGGACCTTATATAGACAGGTGTGTGCTTTTCCAAATCATGTCCAATCAATTTAATTTACCACATGTGGACTCCACATGTGATAGAAAAGGATGATAAATGGAAAAAGGATGAACCTGAGCTGAATTTCGAATCGCATAGCAAAGGGTCTGAATACTTATGTAAATAAGTGTCATGCCCTGACCATGAGAGCCCTCAGAACATGACTAGGGGGGTGTTCTAGTCATTGATTTTCTATGTGGCTGGGTTGTATGGATCCCAATTAGAGGCAGCTGGTAATCGTCGCCTCTAATTGGGGATCATATTTAGGAAGCCCTTTCTTCCACCTGTTTTGTGGGATATTGTGTATGTGCATGTTGCACCACTGAGGTTACGTTTCGTTGTTGGTTTATTGTTTTTTTCTGGAAGTTTCACTGCAAATAAAGATGTGGAACTCAACACACGCTGCGCCTTGGTCCCGTCTTTATTACGAACGTGACAATAAGTTTCATATTTTTATTTTTTTTGCAAAAACCTGTTTTCACTTTGTCATTATGTGGTATTGTTTGTATTGATGAGCTTTTTAAATATTTTCATCAATTTTAGAATAAGGCTGTAATGTAACGAAATGTGGAAAAAGGGAAGGGGTCTGATAACCTCCCGAATGCATTGTAACTCAAGTGAAACGGAATGAAAGAGAGAAACAAAAAAATAAGGTATCTGACTAGCTCACCAGAATAACCCATTCTCATGCTTGTGCTTAACAATCCGACATCTACATAAATTACGAGGTAGCCTTTTCCCAATCTTTCCTGACTCATATAAAGACAGGTACCCCTTGGTATTGGAGGAGAACATTGGATATTTTAGCTTTGTTGATCTGTCTGAAATCTTCAAATCTGACATGGTGTCTTCCAGCCACCCATATACAGTAATACAATTTTAATTAAAACTACAGTCAATGTGATAGATTCTGGACTGACACCTGTTCTATCTCTAAATTGCCTACAATAAGGGGCCTTGACATTTCCAATCACAACAACTGTGGATGTCGAGAGACAAAAACAGTTTCTCTAATAATGTTTTTAAAAGTCAATCTTTTGTCTCTTTTTTTCACTGACTGACTCGTATTGTGCCGCCATCAGAGAGGCACAATTTATTGAGAAGAATGCAATGAATTTCCTGTTAGTTCTTAGGGGATATGCTTTGTTTTTCCTGTTGCTGGGAGCCAGGGTCTTTTTTTCATCCTCGCTGAATCTCCGTCTGGAACTTTTGCTGGGAGGCTAGAGAGGTGAATGTTAGGAGCCTGGACTAGACTAGAGCAGCCCCCCACCCTCCCATTCCTGCTCCTCCCACCCCTCCCCGTCCCCGACCTCACCACTTTCAGGTGGGGTCACGGGTGAGAGCGGGTGCGTGGTTGTGGTGTGAATAAAGAGAGGGGGGTAATGCTTTCTTAAGCATGGCGAAAGAGCGACCAAATAGCACGAGGCCCCTCGGTGTGTCGGAAAGGGGAGACGGTGGTGCTGATGATCTCATGCCATGCTGCTGGTTGGCGTGCTCTGAGTGCTGCCAATGCTGGCATTAGCACTACTGTTCTCAGAGGGGGAGGGGTTCGTAGAAACGGGTTGCCGTTTGCTGGTCAGAGAGCAAGGACATCCTGGGGAGAGAAAAAATGTTACTTGTTGATTGATTGATTGCATGAATGATTGAGGGAGAAAGACCATGAGAGAGATCAGAAAAGGAGGAGGAGACAGGTTTTCCTGATCTATATGCGGTGCCTACATTACCATTCCCTATTCATGGAAAATATAGCTCTTTATGTTTAACTGTAACTGGCATCAAACAGAAACAGTGACTAGCATCTTACCTGAGAGGTTTACTGCAGTCGACCCGACATCCAGTCCGGTGGGGTATCCTAGATCCCATAAAACAGAATAATACCGTTTTAAAATGAAGTCATGGTAAAAATTAAGAGAGATCTCAAATCAAGAGAAAAAGACCCCTAAAACACTTTTGAAGTATGTCATTGTAACACCACAAAACAGATAGTGGGACTCTGACTCACCTGTGCGGATCTTGATGAACCACAGAGCTCCGATAAGCAGAACTCCGATCAGGAAGCCTCCGAAAGCGATGCCCAGCACGGCTGACAGACCAAAGTCAATACACATAGCTAGAACACACAGAAGAAACACATGAATGCATGTCTTACATTGGGGTATTTTGTAGTATCGTTGGATATCAGCGGAATCACAGAGATCAAATTGTATTGGTAACATACATGTGTTTAGCAGATGTTATTGCGGGTGTAGCGAAATGCTTGTAATTTAAACCATTATTATTCCTCCTATGATTCCTTCATTTTCAGCACACTTCATAGGCACACAACCAGTTAACATTACAAGCTCCTAATCTTTTTTTTGTCTTAAGCACATTGTACAATTTAGGCCAAATCTGTTTGTGGAAGCAAATGCTTATCGCTGTTGTGTACTCGCTAGTTCTGGCTTTCTCATCATGCGATGTGAAGTCCCAGAGCTTGGCCCTGGCAGTGCCACCATGGTAGCCTGTGTGTGGCGTGGTCCCGCACAAGCCGTTGCACCAATTACAGACGTAGATGCCAACAAAATAACTGGAGCCAATGGCTGAGGTAGAATTGCTCTCTCTCGACAGAACTCTCAAATCAACTATTCTGACAAGTCAGAAAACAGGCCTTGGCCATGTGCTGCATTGACACAGGCCTCTGACACTAACACACACACACACACACACACACACACACACACAAACATGTGTGCATCCTAGCAATTGAGCATATGTGCACAAATGCATGCACACCAAGGCACACACACGTTTCCCTGCTTCTGCTTCCTTACTAGTGAACATTTCCAACATGGATCCTGAGAATTTGTGAGGAAGCTAATCATCAGTCCCCTGGGCAGAAGCCATCCTGTTTCTTACCCTATGCAGTTTCTCTCACCTGCCACCTTAAGCCTCCTGCATCCTGTGCCACTGCGCTACATGCTAGGCTCAGCGCTACGCTAGGCTACCGACCGCTCTCTCTTTTCCTGAAGAAAAGACAGGATGCAGGAAGGGTGAGGGACAGCATTCTGTTTGTTTGGCTGCACCTCTTGTCACCATCCAAGCCATGTGTATCTGGTTAATATTGTTATTTATTGTGTCTATGTTATAGTCTATGTTCTTTAAATAATAAAAAAGATCATTCATCGCCTCACCTTATTAGAATCACTTAATCATCACTGCTCTACTGTCACAATATATTGAAACCTTTGTGTGCCAATGAAATTAAACTAATGTGGAGAATACATCCTTCAATAAAGTCTAATGAATTATATTGTAAGTGATTAAAGTTATCTTTATAGGAGGATAATTAATGATCTACTACTGTAGTAACAATACAGACTCAAAGGCCCTGTCCCAGTTCATGTCTAAACAGAAACCTGTTTTACAGTCTTTCTTTTATTTGTTTTCCAGAATGGGCCGACTTGTTATTTGTGTGTTTGGGTTTGACAGCAAAGCTGAACAAACAGAGACAGGAAGCAGAAGCCTTGTTGTAGGTGGGGAGGAGGTGGAGAAGACGGACAGCAGCAGGCCTGTACTACGACACTACTACTCCAAAGAGCCCTCTGGGGGACAGCTACCAAACAGGAAGGACAACCGAGGGGGAGTCACATCCTGGCCAATGAAAGCACGCCGGACCCCCAGCAACAACATCAGCAGTCAGTCTGCTTCAACTGTCAGAAAAGCTAAATTCCAACACTCAGGCCAGAATTCTGAAGCAGAACTGAGAGCCCAGAAAGTTGGCTGGCTCCAGTTGTTTGGTGTGTGCACTGTGTAGTCACTTGGCAGGCGTGGATAAAAAGGAGCGCTTAGGTCAATGAGGAGTTGCTTGCAGTTTAATGGGAGGAAACGTTGTTCCCTTGCCACTGATTCCCATTCAGCCATTCTCCATCACAAGTCCCTGAGTCCCTCCACACGCTCACATCACCTTTCCATTACATAAGAACCAGAATGGGCTGGCCAGTAAAACAGGATGCAAAAACAAAAATGAGCAGCGAGGATCTGGCTGTGTCGCCTCCAACCCCATCACCATCAAGCCGCTGATGCTCCAACCTGTATCCTCTTCTTCTCCTGCATGAGGAAATTGCAGGAAACAATTACTTGTTGGCCATAGCTGGGGAGCTATGTCCCAAGCCAAAGCTGGGTAGCTATGTTCCTAGCCAAAACATGAACCTGGGGTTCGTTCTCTTTTCTTTTTCACCCCAAAATAATGGGCTTGCAGAGGGTTGAGGAATGCAAGGTTAGTTCCTGACTCATCTGCCCAGAGATTGTCCTCCCCTTTGAAGAGTGACACCTTCCCCTCTTTGTTTTCGGGGGTTTCTGACAATAGCTCCAGTAATTTTTTTGGGACGGACAGCCACTCGGCCAGACCTCGGACACAATGGATTCCCCTGAGGGTCATTACTGGCTGATTGTGGCCACAAAGTCAGGCTGCAGGCCTTCCTAAGGAAGAGGCCCCACCCCACCTCGCATCCCCTCTACGACCCCTCTCTTTTCGTATATCCTGAACTCATCATCGCCATGACAACGGGCCCAACGTTACAGTGGAGCTCGATGGAAGGCGAGACAAATGAGACAGACTGGCAGCAGCTGCTGTGGCTGGAATGAGATGGATGATGGAATGTTCAGAGAGGGGAATTGCTGAGGAGGACAATGCGGTGGCTCTCCTATTATTGCATTTGACAGCAGTGTTAGTGCTGATTTCATTTGGATATCTTTTGGTTTTCCACAGGAAAGAAGATGGCACATTATAGCATAGGGGAAGTTGGGGGTCATATCAACGATAGAGAAGAGTCATGTTTAAAAATACACTCATTTTGAATTTATGAATTCTGTCATTTAAGTGCCAACATTGGGGTTATCATGTGTACTGTAAATGTTGACTGATGCCAAAGCTGATAAGAGAAAAAGTAAGGGTTGAGTTGCCAGAAGGACAAACTACACTACAACAACAGCACTGGAAGGATTTGGAGTTAACTGAACTCACTTGGTGGTGGGATGTATGTCTGGGTGACCTCCAAATTCTTCTTCACTCTTCCTCCATCTCCACATTTCTACAAGAGAATACGAAGAGAGTGAGACACACATCATTAATTTTGCTTTGTTGGCAAAGATCCTAAAACCTACTAAAGTCAACTCAAAACATTAAAAATGCTTTAAGGTGAAAGGGAAAGTTCACTAAATATTTGGGTTGTTGACAAAGCTACAGTTTAGAATGAACAATGTTTAGTGAGAAACAGTTGGCACACTATCCCTTGAAGCATATTCTCTGTGTATGATATTTCATTTTCAGTCTAGCTCTAAATGTACACTTTCTGGAGCCGTTGTTGCTGTTACGAGGTTGAAATCAATTTGTCAGAGAAAAATGTATTCAAGGATCTATGAAAAATGCTCAATAATGAAAGAAAGCATACTAAAAGAAAAAACGAACATATTTTCCCCCCAACACACACACCTACATGCACACACACACCTCCCCCCAACACACACCTACACCTAAAGTTGAAGTTGGAATTTATATACATTTAGGTTGGAGTCGTTAAAACTCATTTTTCAACCACTCCACATATTTCTTGTTAACAAACTATAGTTTTGGCAAGTCGGTTAGGACATCTACTTTGTGCATGACACAAGTGATTTTTCCAACGATTGTTGATAGACAGATAATTTCACTTAAATTCATTGTATCACAATTCCAGTGGGTCAGAAGTTTACATACACTAAGTTGACTGTGCCTTTAAACAGCTTTGAAAATTCCAGAAAATTATGTCCTGGCTTTAGAAGCTTCTGATAGGCTAATTGACATAATTTGAGTCAATTGGAGATGTACATGTGAATGTATTTCAAGGCCTACCTTCAAACTCAGTGCCTCTTTGCTTGACATTATGGGAAAATCAAAAGAAATCAGCCAAGACCTCAGAAAAAAAATTGTAGACCCCTCTGGTTCATCCGTGGGAGCAATTTCCAAATGACTGAATGTACCACGTTCATCTGTACAAACAATAGTATGCCAGTATAAACACCATGGGATCACGCAGCCGTCAAACCGTGCAGGAAAAAAACGCATTCTGTCTCCTAGAGATGAACGTACTTTGGTGCGAAAAGTGCAAATAAATCCCAGAACGACAGCAAAGGACCTTGTGAAGATGCTGGAGGAAACAAGTACAAAAGTATCTATATCCACAGTAAAACGAGTCCTATATCGCATAACCTGAAAGGCCGCTCAGCAAGGAAGAAGCCACTGCTCCAAAACCGCCATAAAAAAGACAGAAGAAGCCGGTTTGCAACTACACATGGGGACAAAGATCGTACTTTTTGGGGAAATGTCCTCTGGTCTGATGAAACAAAAATATAACTGTTTGGCCATAATGACCATCGTTATATTTGGAGGAAAAAGGGGGAAGCTTGCAAGCCGAAGAACACCATCCCAACCGTAAAGCACGGGGGTAACAGCATCATGTTGTAGGGGTGCTTTGCTGCAGGAGGGACTGGTGCACTTTACAAAATAGATAGCATCATGAGGACGGAAAATTATGTGAAAATATATTGAAGCAACATCTCAAGACAACAGTCAGGAAGTTAAAGCTTGTTCGCAAATGGGTCTTTCAAATGGACAATGACCCCAAGCATACTTCCAAAGTTGTGGCAAAATGGCTTAAGGACAACAAAGTCAAGGTATTGGAGTGGCCATCACAAAGCCCTGACCTCAATCCCATAGAAAATTTGTGGGCAGAACTGAAAAAGCGTGTGCAAGCAAGGAGACCTACAAACCTGACTCAGTTACACCAGCTCTGTCAGGAGGAATGGGCAAAAGTTCACCCAACTTATTGTGGGAAGGTTGTGGAAGGCTACCCAAAACTGTTGACCCAAGTTAAACAATTTAAAGGCAATTCTACCAAATACTAATTGAATGTATGTAAACTTCTGACCCACTGGGAATGTGATGAAAGAAATAAAAGCTGAAAGAAATAATTCTCTCTACTATTATTCTGACATTTCACATTCTTAGAATAAAGTGGTGATCCTAACTGACATAAGACAGGGAATTTTTACTAGGATTAAATGTCAGGAATTGTGAAAAACTGAGTTTAAATGTATTTTGACTAAGGTGTATGTAAACTTCCGACTTCAACTGTACATACCTCCCTGAAGCAGAGTTTGACAGAGCACTCCAGGTCCCAGCTAGTGGACGCCAGGTCTTGGAGCAGCTCTAGGGAGAAGCTAACCCTGGCACTGTTGGGGCACATGGTGGAGAAGCACATCTCTGACCTGAAGGGCATGTCCCTGACCACTGGGCATGAGCCCTTGGAGTGCACCGAGCAGTTGATCACCTTGATGGTCAGCACAATCTCCCCCAGCATCCTCCCTGAGATCTGGAGGAGAGGAGAGGGATGAGTGGGGACAGGAATGATTGGAGTGCTAGAAATGTTTGCATACACTGCAGTATGGGTATTGTTTTTTGGCCTAGAGCAGGCCTAGTGGGAGACGTTGGTGGATGCATTTGCTCCCATGTACATACTGCATACTACATTGTATGGTCACTATATCATACATGGTGTTATACTGTATATCAATATGACAACACTATGTACTGTAGATACATCCAGTCCTCTCCTGGATGGAGCTACATCCCCAAACATTAATTAATACCTGTAGATTGCCATTCTATTGAAGAGACTTTTGCTTTGTGTGTTAGGAGTCATGCAGATGTGAAGGTGTGCAGGGCTTAGAGGATGAGAATTTGGGCACGGCGGAGGAACTGGGAGAGGATTAGAAAGAGCAGGAAGGTGTTGGAGTGAAATAAATAAAAAAGGCTCTCACCTCTGCGTAGATCCTCTTGTCGCTCTGCACCTTGGCGTTGAGGTCCAGAGGGGAGCGGTAGTCTGGAGAGGTGTACAGCTGCATGATCAGAGGCATCTGAGGGGGGCTAGGGGGCGATGGGGTGGTCTCAGTGGGTGCAGTCTCTGTGACTGAGACAGCAAGACACAACGTTCACCTGTCAGTAAGAATCCATTTGTACATGATACTACAGGATAGGTGTACCATATATTTGTTTTAATATAATCATAAATAATAATAATAATAATGTTGGCTGAGCTAGTTAGCTAGTCTAGTACAGGAGCCTGCTGGCAACAGTGGCATAGTGTTAGCTACCAATTACTGAGAAAGCTTGATAAAGCATATTTTTATTGCAGTTTTGCACCATTATACCAACCAACAGTATGAGCATTTATGATTGTAGAACTGGTCACTCTGCGTCGGAATTTGCATTAACTTCATACATTAACTAATCGGAACAATTGTCAAATTTACAGGAACTCCCTAGTTATGCTACCCTTGCTAGAGGCTAATATTGACTATGCTCACTGTGACTATAACTGTATTTTACCTGGTGTGTGGTCCTTATTCCCCAGGACCAGTGTGACCATGGTGCCCTCGGTTCGGATCTCAGAGTAGCTGGTGATGGTGATTGCTTTGAAATGGTCCATGGCCTTCTTCTGTACAGCATCGGCACTGTCTGTGGTGATGGCGACCACGGGAGGGATCGTATGCATCGTGTTGGTGGCAGCAAGCATGATCACGTTGTTAGACTGAGCGAGATAGAGATAAAATTAACATCATTTGATATAATAGATAGTACTGTATGGTTATTTTACAATTTATATAGGACACCTTTGTCAGTAGAGTATAATGCATACTGATCTGAGCCTGAAATTATGACCAGACTAATGCAGGTAAAATGTCTGAGTCATTGGTGATTCAGTGTCAGGCATTGATACTACAATTTAGTCAATTGTAAATGTTATCCAGTGCTTACACAGAGGCTGGTGTGCTGTGGGTCATGGATGCTCCACGTGGTACCATTAGGACCTCTTAGGAACAGACTTATCTGCCTCTCACTGATGACGTGCACAGAGACATAGCTGGAACAATAAAATAGTGTTGATTTACTGTTCAAAAGCACCACACAACCAACACAATAACCAGTATAAGGCCACTATCATGGAAAGTGTTGCTAATGTTTTCAGCCAAGAGACTCTTCACTGTCTTACCGAATGCTGACATCCTCAGGGATGTTAACGATGTATAGTTCTTTCTCAGTGTGACTGTTGAGAGGCTGGTTCGAGCAGGACTTGATCGATGAAGGTATGTTTGATTTGAATGTCAGATAGTGCTTGAGGGAGTGCCATTCATTTTGAAGTGTACAGTTGTTGGAGCCAGTTGGAAGGAGTCTTGTTCCTGTAAAATCATTAATATTTATTATTCAGATTTGTTACATAATCTGTCATTCTTCGGTCACAGCAAAAACGGCCAGTTTGTGGGAGTTGTGTAAGTTTGAGGTACGTTGTATGTATCTGACTGTATCTGACAGTGTCTTACCCTCTCTCCCTGTGGAAGCGATGCTAGTTGGGTTCTGGATGGTGGTGAAAGATGTCACCCCACCAAACTCCTCGGTGGCCCACCTCACTAGAGCTTCGTTGTCTATGGGCAGGGTTTTTTTATGGACGTTGCCTTTTGAACCATGAAACATTATATTGGAGTTATTGGCCACCTGGAGAGCAAAGGAAAATACATTAGACATTTAATTTCAGGTCTCTTTGACTATCTATCTATTGTATGTAAGTTATGATACAATGGGTTCACTTCAATTGAACACATTGCAATAATGCTACACAGTCCGCTGGTCAAACTAGACCACAGAATAAAAATGTACATACTACTTATTAAGTTATATTCTCAGATAGACTCCCCTCACAATTCGATTATTAAGAAGAGGCGTGTGCCTAGGCAGTAGTTCATAAACAAACACACTACACATATAAGGCAAGTGTGATTGAATCTGTCTGTTAACATGATCCACTCCCTTCTTTTTACTTTCCTTTATGTACATGGAGGGATTCTTGTTTATATACAGTACAACCCTAAGTCATTAAGCCACTCTACCTCTATGAGGGTCAGACAGCTCTGTTTGTCTGCTCATTGTTACCGTGGCATCAGGTGAGTCAGCGCCTTATTTAGAAGCTGCTACCTCATGTTTGCCCAATGTGTCTGACAACAGCCACATCAAAGCATGCCCCCCTCCCTCTTCCTCTCCCTCCCTCTCTGTCTCTCTCTCTTTCTGTCTGTCTATATCTTGATCTCCCTCTTTCTCCATCTCTCCTTTTCTCTCTCCATCTCTCTTTCTCTCTCTCGCTCTCTTTATTCTCCGAGCAGAGCAGAGCCATTTGAAAAGGAATGTTTATTATGCTAAAGTGTCTACAAGCCCGGTTGAACAACCCCATTGGAGCCAAGGTCTTTCCTTCGCTTCCTGAGTGGGGCCGGGAAATGGGGACCTTTTTAACTCTGTGCGTCAGTGGAGTCGGCAGGAATCTGGCTCCATACGGGTATAAATATATACATCCAGCCTAGTGCATGCACACTACAGCACACATTCCCCTGTTTCCCCAACAGGCCAGGGAAATAATGGACTGTACATGAAGCACTCAAGTAGGTGTTCTAATGTATCGGTCGGTTATGTGCCATTTTGGTGTAACCTAAGAGTCGCGCCCAATCTGTACTCATCTGCAAATCAAATATTTGTATAAAGACAACTATCCTTCTATAAGCATATTAAAAAACAATTAGATTATTAGCCCAAGAGCTTGAGAATAGAGTCCCTTTATATATTATACAGAGCATATGGATGGAGCGGATATCCATTTCCCTTTGGATCCTGTCTCAACAATGGCTTCATTTTCTCCCCCATCAATGTTCTCATCACTATTCCCGCTGCATTCCAGCTAATTTAGCACACAGATGGACAAATTGTTCTGGACTGGCGGGACTTATATAGGTCCGATGTGTTGTTACAATTAATTTCAGGATAATGGATAGCATAAAAACAACAACAAACAATTAGCTACGCTGCATTGCACAAACTCACAGGAGGTACAGTATGTGCTCAGTGTTTTTCCAAGAAGAGGCTAGGGAAGGGGGAGAGAGCAGCAGCCATTGTGTTGGCAATGATTTTGGCGTTTGAGGAATAATTCCATATATTTCCTGGTGGTCGAGGTCTTAGGGTGAAAACTAAGGGCTGGAAAGAAGACCACTGATTGTTCTCTCTGTGGACCTCCATGTTAGCGGTCAGTGTGTGTATGTGTGTGTTAAGGCCTGCCAGCTGCAGCCAGACCCCATAAAGCCAGTCAGAACGCTCTGCTGAGAGCCAAGTAAACCTGTGTGATTGATTGGTCCTTCTCATGCGTGTATATTTTGTTTAATGTGGATAGAAATAGAAAGACGGGAAACTACAGAGACGAGAACATAAAAAACATCACAATGGAGAGAGAGGAGGGGCGGAGAAGGGAGTAAGTAAGGAAGAGAGAAAGAGACTGAGAGGGATCAGCAAATGATAGAAGGAACTACTTTGACATGAATTTGTCTCCTGGGGGTCAGAGTTTGACGCTGCACAGCCCGGGGACATAACGCACAACAGGAAGTAGTCTGAGCAAGAAGTGGCTTGTCTACTGGCACTTTCAGAAACTTCTCAGATTAGACTTCCTTCCTTTGGCCTGATCCAGAGGGGTTGAATGAGCCAGGGATGACAAGCTCCACGCATCCTCCTGTCCTATACTCCTCGCATCTCCTCTCCTCTTCTCTCCTTCTCTGTCCTCCCCTCTGATTCACCGCACTTCTCTCCTCTTCTTCTCTACTCCCCTCTTCTCGTACTGCATCATTAACCCCGTGGAGAACACTGGAGTGACAGCTAGGTACCATATCGCTCAGACACTGTGCAGACACTGTATTGTGTGTAGCCATGACACTCATCATTGTGTGTCTGTGTCGTTGCTATCACAGAGGAGTCAGGGGGATTTAAGTCACTGTCAGAGAGAGCTATCTGGTGGGCTGTTTAGAACAGGCACCCATCCAAAATAGATTAGGTTCGAGGTCAAGGCCATTCGCCTATCTGTCTGTCTCTGTCCCCTTGGCTCCGAGGACGCATCGTGAACTGTCTGCACGAGGGCGTGCGGGGGACAATGCCAGAGGGGTCATCAACTCTTACATAACATAGAAGAGAGAGCACTGGGTGTTTCTCAATATGCATACTACCGTGCTCCACACTCTCATGCTCCGAGTGAATTCTCAGATGAAGTTCTCTTGAGTACGTTCTTGCGAGGACAAGAGTGTGGAGAACGCATAAAACATTACATTTGAGAAGCACTCACACTCCCCCTGCTATATTACATCACGCTGCACCTTCCCATTCACTGAACATTCTTCCAGCCAGGACAATTGCAGCAATAGACGAAACAAGATATACACAAACCAAACGTTTTACTTCATAACTATCAGCTACGTGAATCATAATAATGTAGCTAACCAGATAGTTTAACAGGCAAAAATTACCTGAAATGAATATTATGCAAGAAAGATCTCAATTCATGGCTATCTAACAGTAGTAGCTAGCCAGTTAGCCCTATTGACTTATTATGGGCTTGCGATCTACGGTACGTAGGCAGGTAAACATTTCAAAATGTAATTTTAATCCAGATCAAATATTTTAGTCAGACAACATATGAGATGTGAATAGGCAACATTTCATTCCCAAATCAAAGTGTAATTTTCTTTGCATACTTTCCGTTGAAGCTTGCATCGATGCATGCTTCAAAATATGTAGAAACGGAGTATGCATTCCATTAGTGACCCCCAGGCTCCTTTTCGCATACTTTGATTTGGACTCATACTCCGAGCCTTCCGTGCTCCAATTTGCGTGCTTGGAGCACGGTAGTATGCATTTTGAGAAACACCCCCTGTGTATCATGTCTTGGTGTGAAGCTAAATTACCACCACATATTAGACGGGAGAACAAACGACAAGATCTACAACAGGGGAAGGGAGGAGGGACAACTGAGGATGCGAGACCTTCAACCTTGACGATGAACCCACAGGTCGGTGGCCTTTTGTGAATGTACGCAAATGTACTCTGTCCCATCTGAGTGTGTGTGGTGACTCTTCCCTGTCCCGGTCACAGCTGGATAGAACACTGGGCCTGTACCCAACAGATCTGTCAGCCTCGTGACGCACTTCCTTTTTCCATTCAAATGGTAACATTCCCAAGTGATCCACTACACTATCCCATCCTCCCATCCCACACACACATCCCCTCTTCATGTAAAATGGTCCCCCTCTCTGCAGGACACGATAGGCTATCCTACTGTCACAGACTGCTGACAGTGTTGTAAACATTGAATCATCCTATTTATCGTGGAAGATTACTGAGTTTTAACAGCACCTTAATACGGCGAAGTATAAATAGAGGGTAGAAGGGGGTCGAAATAGATAAAAGATCATGTTATTTATTTGACCCTTTGTGTGAGAAGCAGAGATCAAGAGGAAGATGCTTGGGCTGTGGACTTGGTCTGAACTCTCAACTCAGCTTGGTACTTGTGTTCATTGTGATAAAAAGCAAGAGTTCTGTTTCAAGAGAATGGGTGCCTACAGACAAGTTGCGGTTTGAGTCCCAGGCAGGGATCCAAAATCAATAACACTATAATTTACTGTCAAACTCCAAAAGAAAACATCCTATCAGTCCCTTCTGCTTCATTTTCAAAATTCGGTTGACAAGACGAAACCCTTTGAGACACACCATCTCTTTCTGAAGGAGTCCTTTCTTTCTAAAAACTCACTTGAAGTGTGTAAATCTAGTAGATAGGTTGAACACAATACTGAAGTTAATGTCTCTTACTGATGCAAACTATATTATGTGTAAATATTTCATTATTTCATTTTTTCACATCCCCAGTGTCTGACAGAGACTATTAGCTTGCTCCCTACTCCAACACACTTTAAGCATTTTTATAATGTGTACCAGATATAAAATACACACAGGTTCTTCGGTACTGGGAAACTCAACAAACAAGGGTAATTGCTTCTACAAACTGTCCCAGGGGCTTGCACAGCTGTGACTGGTTTGGAGAGCCCATCTGGGCCTGCAGAAAAGCATTTCTCCCCTGGTTAACTATGGAAGTAGGGAACCTGGCAGTGAGGCTCTACTCCCCCCCCCCCCCCCCCCCCCCCCAGCTCCAAACACTGGAGCTGAACAGAGCAGAGTAGAGTGAAGCAGCTCCGCTGGCAGGAACAGGAGAGCTGCCAGGCTAGACTCCTAGGCCTTGCCAAGCCCCCATTAGCGAACTATCAGGCAATGCTGCCAGCTATCTATCAGGCAATACCTGTTGAGAGTCCTTCTCTATTTCTGTTGGCGATTGGGCATTAAGGTGTCTAATAGAAGTATCTGCTTTTCTCCCGGCTAGGATATACTGTAATTCCTGGAGTAATAATTTGCATATAACTTTTGTGTACTTTTCATACACTGACATACTGTAATGCCCTTACACTAACTGATACACAACCCCAAAGGAAACAAGTGGCAAAAGGAAACGATGAGGAGAGATGGTATACTTACGTATAAGCTGACATCCTCGTTAGCATTGGTCAGAATGTATATGGCCTGCTCTGAGGCTGTGGTGATGATGAGGTGCATTGGCTTGGCAGTGGTCATGTTTAGTTCAAACATGGTGGAAGCCTAGAGGGGACCGAAGAATCAAGTTAAACTTCAAGAAAAATATATTCAAGTTTGTGATGACTGCAAATGCAAAAAAGCATGATATTATCATGTTTATCACAATTCACCCCATGTTTTTTACTGCAAGAAAAACAATTCTTACACACCCCCAATCACCCACACCTATACATCAACTTAACCACCACATCAACAATGGCCGTACATTCAAAACTGAGCCATGCATGGTATGTACAGTAGCTATAGCATAAACATGTGGCTGGCAGGGGAAGTGGTGGTGGCTTTAATTCCCACAGGAACTTTGCTGTGATTATAAAATAATCATCAAGAATCAAGCAGTATAAACATTTTTTGTAAGAGATCACACTGGGGTCGCAGAGAGGGCAATGTTTACTGTAGGATTCTAAGAGCTAATCTGTTTGGTCACCTTATATAAGGGTAATTATGCAATGTCATTGTTTCTTGATAAATTGTGAGCTGGCATAGATTCTAAATGTACTTTATGAGAGATTATAGGATTAGGCGTACTGCTTCCATGTGTGTCTGACTGACTAGCACATACTGCACACACACAACCTGGTTCCCGATCTATTCCCCTCACACGTATATGGACTCCACACCTCCATGCTGAAAAATCTACTTCTCCAATAGTGTTATTACATTTCACTGAGTCAGTGCATGGCATCATCAAAATACAATGACTCCACACTGCAATGTAATGATCCTGTGGTGGGGTAACACATGGCGTTCGAAAGACACAAATGTAATCTAACACCTTCATTTATTTTGAAGGGACCAGGCTTGGGATTGAATTGTCGCCTGACAGCTCAACACAAGGGTTTCTATTGTGTTCTGTCTCTCCCACAGAGAAAGTCATTGAGAAAAGCGCATTTCTGTTCCCTTCCAGAGGCATCACGTCAGCACAATACGTGTGAAAAATACAAGGATGGGCCGCATGCCAAATTATGTACCACTTTCTTCACTTCTTCAATTCCAGAGATGACAAGATTTAAAGAATTCCGTTGATGGTAGGTCACTTGTGTGATTTGATAAAGACAGCTGATCTAAGACACATAACATTATGTAGTCTCTCTAGCATTGGGAAAGTTATCTACTATAAATCACTGCGTAATTATGGCGCAATATGGAAATGTGACATATTCACCCCAAGTGGCAGATGTTGGCAGACAGACAGTTCTGACTGAAGCTCCAAGGAGTCTGTAGTAGAGGAACAGACTACAGCAACACCTGTCCAATACTAGTCAAACCGGCACAACCAGCTCATGGAACCAATCCAACACCAGTGAATCCAATCCAACACCAGCCAAACACCAGTGAATCCAATCCAACACCAGCCAAACACCAGTGAATCCAATCCAACACCAGCCAAACACCAGTGAATCCAATCCAACACCAGCCAAACACCAGTGAATCCAATCCAACACCAGCCAAACACCAGTGAATCCAATCCAACACCAGCCAAACAGCAGTGAATCCAAACCAAAACCAGCCAAACAGCAGTGAATCCAATCCAACACCAGCCAAACACCAGTGAATCCAATCCAACACCATTCCAACACCAGTGATCCCAGTACAGCAACAGTTCCTGCTGTGAGGCTTGGGGCACCAGGAGGAGTGGAGAGGCTTGGGGTACCAGGAGGAGTGGAGTTGAGAGGCTTGGGGTACCAGGAGAAGTGGAGATGAGAGGCTTGGGGTACCAGGAGGAGTGGAGGTGAGAAGCTTAGCCATATCCACTCCACTAATCTCTTCTCCCCTCTCCAGTGACAGCAGAGTCAACATGCCCACCTGGCTGGCCCCATACAGTGGACTCCCAACCCTGACAGAGAGAGGACAGGATGTGCATGGATGCCCTCCTGTAGTGCACACTATCTGCTTCAGAGGTCCTGGAGGAGATTAAATAGCCTCTTTCTGAGTGGCAGTGGCCCCGACACATGCTTAGCTCACAAAGAAAAGCTCCACTAGGCAGCTACAGGATTCAGCAGGCTGGAAGCCAGCTGTACAGAGGGTCAGATAGGCATATTCTACACTGAACAAAAATATAAATGCAACATGTAAAGTGTTTTTCATAATTGTCCATACACACAAAAAGCTTATTTCTCTTAAATGTTGTGCGCACATTTTTTTACATCCCTGTTAGTGAGCATTTCTTCTTTGCCAAGATAATCCATTCACCTGACAGGTATGGCATATCAAGAAGCTGATTAAACAGCATGATCATTACACAGGTGCACTTTGTGCTGGGGACAATAAACAGCCATAAGCCACCTCCAACATCGTTTTAAAGAATTTGGCAGTATGTCCAACTGGCCTCACAACTGCAGACCACATGTGGCCACGCAGGCCCAGGACCTCCACATCCGCCTTTTTCACCTGCGGGATCGTCTGAGACCAGCCACCCAGACAGCTGATGAAACTGTGGGTTTGCACAACCAAAGAATTTCTGTCAGAACTGTCAGAAATCGTCTCAGCGAAGCTCATCTGCGTGCTTGTGATCCTCACCAGGGTCTTGACCTGAATGAGGTTCAGCGGCGTAACCGACTTCAGTGGGAAAATGCTTACCTCCGATGACCACTGGCACGCTGGAGAAGTGTGCTCTTGCATTTTATTGATGGCAATTTGAATAAACAAAGATACCGTGACGAGATCCTGAGGCCCATTGTCGTGCCATTCATCCGCCGCCATCACCTCATGTTTCAAAATGACAATGCACAGCCCCATGTCTCAAGGATCTGTACACAATTCCTGGAATCTGAAAATGTCCCAGTTCTTCCATGTTCTGCATTCTCACCAGACATACTAATCATTGAGCAGTAACTTTGCATAGCTATTGAAGAAGAGTGGGACAGCATTCCACAGGCCACAATCAACAGCCTGATCAACTCTATGCGAAGGAGATGTGTCGCACTGAATGATGCAAATGGTGGTCACACCAAATACTAACTGGTTTTCTGATCCACAGCTCTACATGTTTTTAAAGGTATCTGTGAGCAGTAGACCAGTAGACAACAGGTGAACAGTGTTGGGCTTCAACTTCCGGTAAGTCAAATATGTTCTTGCAATATTGCCCACAGTCAAGAATGCGTTATAAGCTAGCGAAGTTTACAAAGATAGAGATGAGGAAGACAGGATATTTATATTCTGTTTTGAACTTGCCAATGAATTACCATAAATGAATTGGTATTTACTTCCTTCGTATATCAGTAGGGAGGAAAAGAAGGTAAAAGGTTTGCGGTTGTGAATCCCATTGTTTTGTTAAAATACTGAAGTGGAGGAAAGTACTTAAATAACACTAACACACAGTTCTGAACAGGTGCTTTTGGGGAATTAACTATTTATATTTTATCCTGACGTGGCGGTTTTCAAAAAAATGATCTCTAATCTCTTGCTTGATTTGGAGCTGGATTTTCTTTGCTGCTGGCCTTTTTTCTTTGTGTGGATGAGTGTGCTGAGGAACACAGTGTCTTTTGTTCCTATCTGCTCGCTCTTATTAAATTGATTGTCTGCTGCCTGCTGCTGACAGCATGCATTCCGAGAGGGCCACGCTGGGCTCAGGCGAGGGGCCAACATGAAATAATCGGACCCCTGATGTTTGGAGCTGGTCGGAGGAGACCACCAGTGTAGTCTGAGGCCTACCACAGGGCTAATACACAAGGCCTCTGCAAGGGCCATGTTCAACACACACAGACACACAAACAGACAGCACACCACAATAGCTGCTGTCAACAGACCATTTGAAATGCCAGGCAGGTTAGGGTTAAGGTTTGGGTTAGGCTAAAAACAAAAATCTCAAAATCAACCTATTGCTGGATTTGAACATGCAACCTTTGGCACCAGAGGCAGATGCTTTCAAAGCATTCAGTATTTAAGTTGAAGTATTAATTCAAAAGTTTTAAGGTTAGGGTTACAGGAAAACTCCACCCAAAAACAATATATTGGTATTTGTTTCATTACTCCATTGTTGACATAATCCCAAAATGGGATGTTTTTTGTATTTTGAAAGTTACATATCTTGACAACTTGATTGCTAACAAGCAAAACATTTTGGGAATATGTCAACAATGGACAAATAAAACAAATCTATTTTACTAGGCAAGTCAGCAAAGAACAAATTCTTAATTTCAATGACAGCCTAGGAACAGTGGGTTAACTGCCTTGTTCAGGGGAAGAACAACAGCTTTTTAACTTTTCAGCTTGGGGATTTGATTTTTAACTTGGGGATTTGATTTTTAACTTGGGGATTTGATGCCGCCCCAAATACCAAAAATAGTTTTTGGGTGGAATTTTCCTTTAAGTTTAGGCATTAACTCCAAAATCTTAAGGTTAGCCATTAACGCTGATGGTTAAGTTTTGGGATAGGCTTAAAACCAAAATCCTCTTTCTATTGCTGGATTTGAACATGCAACCTTTGGCAACTGAGGTAGATGCTTATGACTATCCGCCATCTTCATCCACAACACCTCAGCAAAACCAAAACCTACTTGCAGGCAGTTGTGGAAAAAGTACTCAATTGTCATACTTGAGTAAAAGTAAAGATACATTAATAGAAAATGATGCAAGAAAAAGTGAAAGACACCCAGTAAAATACTACTTGAGTAAAAGTCTAAAAGTATTGGGTTTTAAATGTGCTTAAGTATCAAAAGCAAATGGAATTGCTAAAATGTACGGAATTGAAATGGAATGGAAGTGCTAAAATGTAAGGTATCAAAAGTACAAGTATAAACCATTTCAAATTCCTTACATTAAGCAAACCAGACGGCATGGTTTTCTTGTTTTTTTTTATTTATTTACGCATAGCCAGGGGCACACTCCAACACTCAGACACCACTTACAAACAAAGCATTTGTGTTTAGTTAGTCCGCCAGATCAGAAGCCGTAGGGATGACCAGGGATGTTCTCTTGATAAGTGTGTGAATTTGACCATTTTCCTGTCAAAATGTAAGGAGTACCTTTGGGTGTCAGGGAAAAAGTATGTAGTAAAAAGTACATTATTCACTTTAAGAATGTAGTGAAGTACAAGGAAAAGTTGTCAAGAATATAAACAGTAAAGTAGAGATACCCCAAAAAACAACTTAAGTATTACTTCAAATTATTTTTACTTTACACCACTGCTTTAAGGTAACAGCGCTCACTGTTGCCGCTCATGGGCGGTTTCCACACCGTCTCCTGACATCCTCGGACATGTATGGACGTCGAATACTGACTTGTATCGTGTGTGTGTGTGTGTGTGTGTGTGTGTGTGTGTGTGTGTGTGTGTGTGTGTGTGTGTGTGTGTGTGTGTGTGTGTGTGTGTGTGTGTGTGTGTGTGTGTGTGTGTGTGTGTGTGTGTGTGTGTGTGTGTGTGTGTGTGAAGATAATAGTAGGGACAATGAGTCTGGTAATACGTCTGAAAAAATGATCAGTTGCCCTCCCAACTGTCTATCATCACAGAGTATTAAAGCACACTCCTTGCCTAGTCTTTTTAGCAGTGTCCGAAAATGTTTATCAGAATACCCTGAAGAATAACTCAATAATCAGTCAGCTGAGAGATACAGGTCTTCTTTCTTCTTGGGATTCATGATATAAATTGACCTCTAGTTGCCTCAACAAGTGAAGTGTCCATAGCTTAGATGACTAAGTTCTTCTCTGAAACTAGACTATACACTTCCCGTTTGATTAAACATTAGGGTTGATTAAACATAGTAGGGTCTTAGGTGAGTTGTTATCCTGGTTGCTAGGATTGCTAGGAATCATATTGTTAAATAATGGGTGAGTTCTTGAAAAGCACACAGTATACAGTAAATGTGTGACTAATTGTCCTGTTATTTGACAGTTTACCAGTCTGATATGGGCAACTGATTCACTCAGTTCGAGTCAATAGAGTCAAGGATGTGTCTGTGACTAATATATGAGTCGACAGGATTTACTCTTGCAAATCAGTTGGGAAACAGTCATTTCACTTTAAACCAAAAATCAATGACCTTTACTAAAGAACTGTCCTCCCTTCTTCTAACTTTCTCCATCACTCTCTCGCTTCACTCTATTAGTTTGAACAATGCACATTGCCGTCCCTGGTCACTCGCCCTTGCTATTTTTGTTCCTGTGCTTTCCAGATACAATTGTTTTCCTTTTTTTTTGAGAGAGAGAGCTTCTTGAGAGCCACTTTTTTAAAAGACTTTTGCTGGTGCATAACAGCTTCCCGTTACTCTTTGTCTCTCTCCCCTAACCCGAGCCGGCTCCGACGGTCCAGTCTCGGCTATGAGCCAAGGCCCTCACACTCGTGCCTGAATGTGACATCAATGGGGTCTTGACAAGCCCCTTCCCTCCTGCCCTATCCAGCCCTCCTGCCTTCCACCCCCCTCTTCCCTCCGTCCTCTATCCCTCCATTCCCCTCCAAGGCTGAACCCATACACAGGCCGCCAGGCAGCCACACTTCCTATATGACCCCTCCCTTTCCACAAACACCTTTGTCACCACCTCTCCTCTTTAGGGGGCCTAATATTCCTAATATGAACTCTTGTTTAGGATGGAGGGATTTGTTTTTTGTCTGTGTGGAGTGCATGCAGGTGAGCACTGAAATACTCCGCAAAACCCCAAACTAAACCGCTGAAAACAGAGGGGGAGGTAGAGAGAGAGAGACAGAAGAGAGAGAGACAGAAGAGAGAGAGACTGATGGGGGGACGACAACAAATAACTCTGTTCTCCATCCTCTGGTAGTTTTGCCTTCAGCCAAAAACATACCCCTGCTTTGTGTCTAACGATAAACAAAACCTCAAAATCGTACATTTTCAGCACTGCCCCAAACTGATGCAATAAAGGAAGTGATAAGGCTGTGTGTGTAGAGAAATGACATGACCCATCACTCTCCAATTGCAAACATTCAGCCTGGTCCCACAGGAGAACATGGAATGTTCACGGGATCACACGGCAGGCTTCAACTCCTGCCTTTGTGTTCCTCCTACTCTCCAATCTTTTCATTTTTCATAATCAAATCAAATCAAATTTTATTTGTCACATGCCCCATATACAACAAGTGAAATGGTTACTTACAAGCCCTTGACCAACAAAGCAGTTTTAAGAAAGTACCCTTCAAAAAAGTAAGAGATAAGAATAAGAAATTATTAAAGAGCAGCAGAAAATAACAATAGCGGGGCTATATACAGGGAGTACCGGTACAGAGTCAAAGTGCGGGGGCACTGGTGTCGAGGTAATTGAGGTAATTATGTACATGTAGGTAGAGTTATTGAAGTGACCATGCATAGATAATAACAGAGCAGCAGCAGGTTCCAGAGGGGGGGGGGGGGGGGCAATGCAAATAGTCTGGTTAGCCATTTGATTAGCTGTTCAGGAGTCTTATGGTTTGGGGGTAGAAGCTATTTAGGAGTCTCTTGGACCTAGACATGGCACTCCGGTACCGCTTGCCGTGCAGTAGCAGAGAGAACAGTCTATGACTAGGGTGGCTGGAGTCTTTGACAATTAGGGCCGGGAAGCTTGGCCCCGGTGATGTACTGGGCCGTTCGCACTACACTCTGTAGTGCCTTGTGGTCGGAGGCCGAGCAGTTGTCATACCAGGCAGTGATGCAACCCATCAGGATGCTCTCAATGGTGCAGCTGTAAAACCTTTTGAGGATCTGAGGACCCATGCCAAATATTTTCTGTCTCCTGAGGGGTAATAGGTTTTGTCGTGCCCTCTTCACGACTGTCTTGGTGTGCTTGGACCATGTTAGTTTGTTGGTGATGTGGACGCCAAGGAACTTGAAGCTTTCAACCTGCTCCACTACAGCCCCGTCGATGAGAATGGGGGGCGTGCTCTCTCCTCCTTTTCCTGTAGTCTGCTTCGTCTTGATCACGTTGAGGGAGAGGTTGTTGTCCTTGCACCAGACGGTCAGGCCTCTGACCTCCTCCCTATAGGCTCTCATCGTCGTCGGTGATCAGACCTACCACTGATATGTCATCAAAAAACGTAATGATGGTGTTGGAGTCGTGCCTGGCCGTGCAGTCATGAGTGAATAGGGAGTACAGGAAGGTACTGAGCACGCACCCCTGAGGGGCGCCCGTGTTGAGGATCTGCGTGGCGGATGTGTTGTTACCTACTCTTATCCACATGGTGGCGGCCCGTCAGGAAGTCCAGGATCTAGATGCAAAGGGAGGTGTTTAGTCCCAGGGTCCTTAGCTTAGTGATGAGCTTTGAGGGCACTATGGTGTGGAGCGCTGAGCTGTAGTCAATGAATAGTATTCTCACATAGGTGTTATTTTTGTCCAGGTGTGAAAGGGCAGTGTGGAGTGCAATAGAGATTGCATCATCTGTGAAACTGTTGGTGTGTTATTCAAATTGGAGTGGGTCTAGGGTTTCTAGGATAATGGTGTTGATGTGAGCCATGACCAGCCTTTCAAAGCATTTCATGGCTACAGACGTGAGTGCTACGGGTTGGTAGTCATTTAGGCAGGGTACCTTAGTGTTCTTGTGTACAGGGACTATGGTGGTCTATTTGAAACATGTTGGTATTACAGACTTAGACAGGGAGAGGTTGAAAATGTCAGTGAAGACACTTGCTAGTTGGTCAGCGCATGCTCGGAGTACACGTCCTGGTAATCCATCTGGCCCTGCGGCCTTGTAAATGTTGACCTGTTTTTAAAGGCCTTACTCACATCGGCTGCGGAGAGCGTGATCACACAGTCATCCGGAATAGCTGATGCTCTCATGCATGTTTCAGTGTTACTTGCCTCGAAGCGAACATATAAGTTATTTAGCTCCTCTGGTAGGCTTGTGTCACTGGGCAGCTCTTGGCTGTGCTTCCCTTTGTAGTCTGTAATAGTTTGCAGGCCCTGCCACATCCGACGAGCGTCAGAGCTGGTGTAGTACGATTCAATCTTAGTCCTATATTGATGCTTTGCCTGTTTGATGTTTCGTGAGAGGGCCTAGCGGGATTTCTTATAAGCTTCTGGGTTAGAGTCCCGCTCCTTGAAAGCGACAGCTCTACCCTTTAGCTCAGTGCGAATGTTACCTGTAATCCCTGGCTTCTGGTTTGGGTATGTACAGTGGGGAGAACAAGTATTTGATACACTGACGATCATAAGTACACTTCAACTGTGAGAGACGGACTCTAAAACAAAAATCCAGAAAATCACATTGTATGATTTTTAAGTAATTAATTTGCAATTTGTATTTGGTACATCAGAAAAGCAGAACTTAATATTTGGTACAGAAACCTTTGTTTGCAATTACAGAGATCATACGTTTCCTGTAGTTCTTGACCAGGTTTGCACACACTGCAGCAGGGATTTTGGCCCACTCCTCCATACATACCTTCTCCAGATCCTTCAGGTTTCGGGGCTGTCGCTGGGCAATACGGACTTTCAGCTCCCTCCAAAGATTTTCTATTGGGTTCAGGTCTGGAGACTGGCTAGGCCACTCCAGGACCTTGAGATGCTTCTTACGGAGCCACTCCTTAGTTGCCCTGGCTGTGTGTTTCGGGTCGTTGTCATGCTGGAAGACCCAGCCACGACCCATCTTCAATGCTCTTACTGAGGGAAGGAGGTTGTTGGCCAAGATCTCGCGATACATGGCCCCACCCATCCTCCCCTCAATACAGCGCAGTCGTCCTGTCCCCTTTGCAGAAAAGCATCCCCAAAGAATGATGTTTCCACCTCCATGCTTCACGGTTGGGATGGTGTTCTTGGGGTTGTACTCATCCTTCTTCTTCCTCCAAACACTGCAAGTGGAGTTTAGACCAAAAAGCTCTATTTTTGTCTCATCAGACCACATGACCTTCTCCCATTCCTCCTCTGGATCATCCAGATGGTCATTGGCAAACTTCAGACGGGCCTGGACATGCGCTGGCTTGAGCAGGGAATCCTTGCGTGCGCTGCAGGATTTTAATCCATGACGGCGTAGTGTGTTACTAATGGTTTTCTTTGAGACTGTGGTCCCAGCTCTCTTCAGGTCATTGACCAGGTCCTGCCGTGTAGTTCTGGGCTGATCCCTCACCTTCCTCATGATCATTGATGCCCCACGAGGTGAGATCTTGCATGGAGCCCCAGACCGAGGGTGATTGACCGTCATCTTGAACTTCTTCCATTTTCTAATAATTGTGCCAACAGTTGTTGCCTTCTCACCAAGCTGCTTGCCTATTGTCCTGTAGCCCATCCCAGCCTTGTGCAGGTCTACAATTTTATCCCTGATGTCCTTACACAGCTCTCTGGTCTTGGCCATTGTGGAGAGGTTGGAGTCTGTTTGTTTGATTGAGTGTGTGGACAGGTGTCTTTTATACAGGTAACGAGTTCAAACAGGTGCAGTTAATACAGGTAATGAGTGGAAAACAGGAGGGCTTCTTAAAGAAAAACGAACAGGTCTGTGAGAGCCGGAATTCTTACTGGTTGGTAGGTGATCAAATACTTATGTCATGCAATAAAATGGAAATTAATTACTTAAAAATCATACAATGTGATTTTCTGGATTTTTGTTTTAGATTCCGTCTCTCCCAGTTGAAGTGTACCTATGATAAAAAATGGCAGACCTCTACATGCTTTGTAAGTAGGAAAACAAAATCGGCAGTGTATCAAATACTTGTTCTCCCCACTGTACGTACTGTCACTGTGGGGACGACGTCCTCGATGCACCTATTGATAAAACCAATGACTAATGTGGTGTACTCCTCAATGCCATCGGAAGAATCCCGGAACGTATTCCAGTCTGTGCTAGCAAAACAGTCCTGTAGTTTAGTATCTGCTTCATCTGACCACTCTTTTATAGACTGAGTCACTGGTGCTTCCTGCTTTAATTTTTGTTTGCACGCGTCTCTGTGTGTGGAGCAAAGGTGGTCTAGAATTGTTTTCCTTCTGGTTGCACATTTAACATACTGATAGAAATTAGGTAAAACTGATTTAAGTTTCCCTGCATTAAAGTCCCCAGCCACTAGGACCGCCGCCTCTGGATGAGCGTTTTCCTGTTTGCCTATGGGGGAATACAGCTCATTTAGTGTGGTTTTAGTGCCAGCCTCTGTCTGTGGTGGTATGTAGACAGTTACGAAAATACAGATGAACTCTCTAGGTAGATAGTGTGGTCTACAGCTTATCATGAGATACTCTACCTCAGGCGAGCAAAACCATGAGACTTCCTTAGATATCGTGCACCAGCTGTTGTTTACATAAATGCATAGGCCCCCATCCCATGTCTTACCAGAGGCTGCTGTTCTGTCCTGCTGATAGAGTGTATAACCCTCCAGTTGTTCCTAATGTTGTCGTTCAGCCACGACTCGGTGAAACTGTTATGCTGATGAAGGAGGACCCAAAAGCGACGTAATAGAAACAGAGTCTTTATTCCAGTCTTAAACAAACAATGATGTTCCTGGATATTATCCAAAGGTAATCCAAAACAGGAAACTGAAAACCTCTTGTCAGTAGAGAGGAACGACTGGAGACGCGACCACCGACTGCAGGTCGCTTCAGGAAGGCACAGACCGTAGCTGACATAGACACCTGCTCACACGCAACATCTGACAAATGCAAAAACACAACAGGGCGGAACAAGGACACAGAGCAGCTAACCTCAAACAAGAATCCGACAAAGACAGAAGCGGAAAACAGAGGGAGAAATAGGGACTCAAATCAGAGGGCAAAATAGGGGACAGGTGTGAAAGAGTAAATAAGGTCGTTAGGAGAATGAGAACCAGCTGGGAGCAGGAACGGAACGATAGAGAGAGAGAGCGGGAGAGGGAAAAAGGGAGGAGGAGAGAGAGGAATAGAAAGAGGGAAAGAACCTAATAAGACCAGCAGAGGGAAGCACAGGGACAAGACATGAAGATCAAAGACAAAACATGACAGTACCCCCCCACTCACCAAGCGCCTCCTGGCGCACTCGAGGAGGAACCCTGGCGGCGACGAAGGAAATCATCAATCAACGAACGGTCCAGCACGTCCCGAAATGGAACCCAACTCCTCTCCTCAGGACCGAAAACCCTCCCCATCCACTAAGTACTGTTGACCACGTCCCTGAGAACGCATGTCCATGATCCTCCGTTCCTTGTAAATAGGTGCGCCCTCGACAAGGACGGGAGGGGGGAAGGGAAGACGAACGGGGGCGCGAAGAAAAGGCTTGACACAAGAGACATGGAAGACAGGGTGGACGCGACGAAGATGTCGCGGAAGAAGCAGTCGCACAGCGACAGGATTAACGACCTGAGAGACACGGAACGGACCAATGAACCGCGGAGTCAACTTGCGAGAAGCTGTCGTAAGGGAAAGGTTACGAGTGGAAAGCCACACTCTCTGACCGCGACAATACCTAGGACTCTTAATCCTACGTTTATTGGCGGCTCTCACAGTCCTCCCCGCAGACGAAGGCAGACCGGTAATAAAGTCTAAGGCGATCTGAGACCATGGTCGAGAAGGAATGGGAAGCGGTCTAAGACGACCGGCAGGAGAAGAGTTACCTGACTTAGTCTGCGCGCAGTCCGAACAAGCAGCCACGAAACGGCGCGTGTCCCGCTCCTGAGTAGGCCACCAAAACCGCTGGCGAATAGAAGCAAGCGTACCCCGAACGCCGGGGTGACCAGCTAACTTGGCAGAATGAGCCCACTGAAGAACAGCCAGACGAATAGAGACAGGAACGAACAGAAGGTTACTAGGACAAGCGCGCGGCGACGCAGTGTGAGTGAGTGCTTGCTTTACCTGTCTCTCAATTCCCCAGACAGTCAACCCGACAACACGCCCTTCAGGGAGAATCCCCTCGGGTTCCGATGGCGACGATCGATGAGAAAAGTAAGCGCAAGGATGGACCTTATCGTCAGACTGGAAGCGCTGGGACAGAATGGCTCCCACGCCCACCTCTGAAGCGTCAACCTCGACAATGAATTGTTTAGTGACGTCAGGAGTAACAAGGATAGGGGCGGATGTAAAACGCTTCTTGAGGAGATCAAAAGCTCCCTGGGCGGAACCAGACCACTTAAAGCAAGACTTGACAGAAGTCAGAGCTGTGAGAGGGGCAGCCACTTGACCGAAATTACGAATGAAACGCCGATAGAAATTAGCGAAACCGAGAAAGCGCTGTAACTCGACACGTGACTTAGGAACAGGCCAATCGCTGACATCCTGGACCTTAGCGGGATCCATCTGAATGCCTTCAGCAGACAGATAATCATCGAGAGCCTTACGTTCGGGAGCCGACAGAGAGAATAATCTACCCCGAGGAGAAGTGGTCCCCGGATGGAGATCAATACAACAATCATACGACCGGTGAGGAGGAAGAGAGTTGGCTCTGGACCGACTGAAGACCGTGCGTAGATCATGATATTCCTCCGGCACTCCTGTCACATCACCAGGCTCCTCCTGAGTAGAGGGGACAGAAGAAACAGGAGGGATAGCAGACATTAAACACTTCACATGACAAGAAACGTTCCAGGAAAGGATAGAATTACTAGACCAATTAATAGAAGGATTATGACATACTAGCCAGGGATGACCCAAAACAACAGGTGTAACAGGTGAACAAAAAATCAAAAAAGAAATGGTCTCACTGTGGTTACCAGATACTGTGAGGGTTAAAGGTAGTGTCTCATATCTGATACTGGGGAGAGGACTACCATCTAAGGCGAACATGGGTGTGATCCTCCCTAACTCTCTGAGAGGAATGTCATGTTCCCGAGCCCATGCTTCGTCCATAAAACAACCCTCAGCCCCAGAGTCTATCAAGGCACTGCAGGAAGCAGCCGACCCGGTCCAGCGTAGATGGACCGACAAGGTAGTACAGGATCTTGATGGAGAGACCTGAGTAGTAGCGCTCACCAGTAGCCCTCCGCTTACTGATGAGCTCTGGCCTTTAACTGGACATGACATGACAAAATGTCCAGCAGAACCGCAATAGAAGCAAAGGCGGTTGGTGATTCTCCGTTCCCTCTCCTTAGTCGAGATGTGAACACCTCCCAGCTGCATGGGCTCAGTCTCTGAGCCGATGGAAGGAGATGGTCGAGATGCGGAGAAGGGAAACCCCGTTAACGCGAGCTCTCTTCCACGAGCTCGGTGACGAAGATCTACCCGTCGTTCTATGCGGATGGCGAGTGCAATCAAAGAGTCCACGCTGGAAGGAACCTCCCGGGAGAGAATCTCATCCTTAACCTCAGCGTGGAGTCCCTCCAGAAAACGAGCGAGCAACGCCGGCTCGTTCCAGTCACTGGATGCAGCAAGAGTACGAAACTCTATAGAGTAATCCGTTATGGATCGATCACCTTGACATAGGGAAGCCAGACCCCTGGAAGCCTCCTTCCCAAAAACTGAACGATCAAAGACCCGTATCATCTCCTCCTTAAAGTTCTGATAAACGTCAGAACACTCAGCCCTTGCCTCCCAGATAGCTGTGCCCCACTCCCGAGCCCGCCCAGTAAGGAGTGATATGACGTAAGCGATCCGAGCTCTCTCTCCAGAGTATGTGTTGGGCTGGAGAGAGAACACAATATCACACTGGGTGAGAAAGGAGCGACACTCAGTGGGCTGTCCAGAGTAACATGGTGGATTATTAACCCTGGGTTCCGGAGACTCGGAAGACCAGGAAGTAGCTTGTGGTACGAGACGAAGACTCTGAAACTGTCCTGAGAGATCGGAGACCTGAGCGGCCAGGGTCTCAACGGCATGACGAGCAGCAGACAATTCCTGCTCGTGTCTGCCGAGCATTGCTCCCTGGAACTTGACGGTAGTGTTGAGAGAATCCATAGTCGCTGGGTCCATTCTTGGTCGGATTCTTCTGTTATGCTGATGAAGGAGGACCCAAAAGCGACGTAATAGAAACAGAGTCTTTATTCCAGTCTTAAACAAACAATGATGTTCCTGGATATTATCCAAAGGTAATCCAAAACAGGAAACTGAAAACCTCTTGTCAGTAGAGAGGAACGACTGGAGACGCGACCACCGACTGCAGGTCGCTTCAGGAAGGCACAGACCGTAGCTGACATAGACACCTGCTCACACGCAACATCTGACAAATGCAAAAACACAACAGGGCGGAACAAGGACACAGAGCAGCTAACCTCAAACAAGAATCCGACAAAGACAGAAGCGGAAAACAGAGGGAGAAATAGGGACTCAAATCAGAGGGCAAAATAGGGGACAGGTGTGAAAGAGTAAATAAGGTCGTTAGGAGAATGAGAACCAGCTGGGAGCAGGAACGGAACGATAGAGAGAGAGAGCGGGAGAGGGAAAAAGGGAGGAGGAGAGAGAGGAATAGAAAGAGGGAAAGAACCTAATAAGACCAGCAGAGGGAAGCACAGGGACAAGACATGAAGATCAAAGACAAAACATGACAGAAACATAATATATACCGTTTTTGTAGGATAAACGTGCTTTCAGTTCGTCCCATTTGTTTTCCAGCGATTGAACGTTAGCTAGCAGGACGGAAGGTATGGGTAGATTAGCAACTCGTCGCCTGATCCTCGCAAGGCACCCTGATCTCTTACCGCAAAATCTGCGTTTCCTTCTCCAGTGAATAACGGGGATCTGGGCCTGGTCGGGTGTCTGTATTATATCACTCCCATTGAAGAAGAACTCTTTGTCCAGTTTGAGGGGAGCACTCGCAGTTCTGATGTCCAGAAGCTCTTTTCGGTCATAAGAGATGGTTGCAGCAACATTATGTACAAACCAAGTAACGAACAACGCAAAAAAATGAACAAAATAGCATGCTTGGTTAAGAGCCGATAAGATGGCAGATTTCCCCTTTCACAAACCTGGCAGCGAAGCGCATCACCACATTTCTCTTTCTCGGACCACTATAGGACCTTTCTTGGCTATCTTTGTTCAATTGTGTACATAAAAACATGGTTAAGAACAAGTCAGCATGTTCCAGTTGTTTTCTAGGAGGTCTGCCAGAGGGAGAAGCAGAGGAAGACAGGAAGATTCTTCCAGTATTTATCCATTTAGTAGGGTGTTAGGTCATGAGACAAAATCTGGATGCTGAGCGATAATTTTTCTATTTGATACTGGTGCTCACTTTATAAATCATGATATTTTGATAAACTGTGAATTAAATTGAAATAATTTATGTATAACGTGTGTAAATGTCAATGTTGCCTGATTATTAACTGTTCGTGAGCATGTCTCGCTGATATCAAGGTGAGCACCCTCAATCAGTGAGGCCAGAGCGATTTTACGATTCTGACAACCACTTTCCGCTCTCTCCTGAAAACACTTCTTTCACATTTGTCAATTCAGGAGGTGTTATCTTGTCCAATCATAAACGATTTCAGTACCAACTTGAAGTATACAAGTTGACTGACGTCTGGAAGAAGTTTTGTGGAGCAACTGAGCAAACGCAAGAATCGCCTGAGTGAGAAGGTAAGCAAGCTGTCATCTACACTGTTTGACCATATACGTTTTTTTGCGTTTCTTCAAATGTGTATCTCTACAAAGCTCAGCTTTTTGGGAGCATTTTGCTACTGTATTCTGCTATCAAGATGTCATGCTGATTGTATTCTTGCCATCTTTAACAGATACCTTGCATGTCTGGATGGCCTCTTCTACCCCACTTCTGACCAATTAGTCTGTATAATGGAAGGACAGACACACACACACACACACAGTTTATGGGTTTTGTGAAAAGTACAGATGCTCATTCTGTTTTTGTTTGATGTTAATAGGCCTGTATTCTTTGCACATTCAATGTGAACTATGGAACCCACTGCACTGACATCTACCGGTATGAAATGTTTTATCTTTGCTGCTAATAAATGGGCCAAAGACACAACAAAGAATATGTTTGGAAAGGGGTTTGTTGTGTACGCATTTATCTCACCTTTGCTAGAGTAGCTGTCAGGGAGGTTAGCCGCCACCACACACACACACAGCACACAGCGTAGTCTAAAGTTTCCGTATGCTGCCCAGTCGAAACAGTTCGCACATAGACTGAGTGTACAAAACATTAGGAATGCCTTCCTAATATTGAGTTTGCCCTCAGAACAGTCTCAAGAGCATGGACTCTTGCTGGCCCCGGGTGACTTCTATGCTTTCCACAGTTGTGTCAACTCGGCTGGATGTCCTTTGGGAAACTGTTGAGCGTGAAAAACCCAGCAGCGATGCAGTTCTTAACACACACAAACCGGTGTGCCTGGCACCTACTACCATACCCCGTTCAAAGGCACTTAAATATTTTATCATACACATACACACACTAAATGGCACACATACACAATCCTGTCTCAATTGTCTCATGGCTTAAAAATCTTTCTTTAACCTGTCTCCCCCCCTTTATTTATACTGATTGACGTGGATTTAGCAGGTGTCATCAATAAGGGATCATAGCTGGATTCACCTGGTCAGTCTATGACATGAAAAGAGCAGGTGTTCCTAATGTTTTGTACCTTCAGTGTATATTATGACAACATTTTGTGATTTGTTTTGGTGTTCGACAGCATTCAGCAGGTTTTTTCCAGATGTTCGATCCCAGAATTTTTTTTCTTGAGGCTTGTCGAAGTTCGGTAGCCGATGTCTACGCCCCTTCGTCCGTAATTGGTCAACAGTAGGGATTCTTCAATTAAGTTGTCATTTAACGGCAGACATTTCACTTGAGAAATATTGTACCAAACATCTTAGTTAGATGTAAAATTGCGCAACTAAGAACTCAGCAAAAATGTCAAAATTAAATACAGATTACTTGTGTCATCTTAGAGTAATTCAAACTATTTTGAGGAAGTGTACTGGCTACGGCATCTCAAGAGGGACAAACAGTAAATGAGATGAGAGAAAGTGTTTGTGTGTGCGTGTGATAGAGAGAGAGCATTGATAAGAAATTACGAATATGTGCTGACCAGACACTGTCAAAGAATGAAAATGAAGTCTGGGGTGAAATAGCAGTGTAGGATTACATTCCTGATCTTGGGACAGTTACGTCATTTTACACACAAATGGCTATAATTGGAATTACATATTGTTATACAATTTGGGGTACAACTTTGAAATCAACCTGTATTCTACACACTTAGCCCCATTCCCCATGCAGGCTGTTGGATGAGTTGGTGTGTTTTCACACTGCTTTGTATAGTGTAAGGAACCCCAGTCACCTCAGGGGAAACCCTGGCTCCATGTTATGTCTGGCATGTGTTTGTACTTATCAGGCTGAGCAGAGGAGGTGTCGGTCATGTTGACTCTCAGCCACATGGGAAAGCTAGCTAATTTATCTGACATCAATCTCATGTGTAAACTAGCCTAGTGTGTTAATGCTCATCTGGTATCACTCAACCTGTGTTTTCAATGTACTGGACTATTCAGAATGAGTGTACTGGATGCATCTAATTCTAGTGGAGGGTTTCCACAGTAGTTCAGTACATACACACAGTACATAGATTGCCTTACCCCAGGAAGGAAGTGCAGGCTGAGGATGTGCACCTCTTTACTGTCCTTAGTGGTGTAGCTGGTCCAGCAGCCTTTTGGCATCTCCCTCACCCTGATCCAAGCATTCTGGTTGTCAGGAACCTTCACTGGCTCACACGTCTGCTGGGATGCTGGGTGAGAGACAAGGGGCAAACCTGGATAAGCAAAGTAGAGAGGTCACACATTCTAGGACCATACATTTTATTTAACCTTTATTTAACCAGGCACTTCTGTTAAGAACATATTCTTTTTTACAATCGTGGCCAATGATGGCCTGGCAAGTGGCTAGAGCCTTGAATGCCATGTTTAAACTTGCAAAACAGGCCTATGCTTACGAATAGGGTTTCAAAAGGAGCGTATATAGCTGGAAACGTTCAAGTAACAAAGTTACACTGATTTGCCAGATGGTGGTGCTATAAAAAGAGATTGAATATGCAATGTTTGAAAGGTCATGGACCTCACCCTGTTTGACCTAGTCATGAAATTCGGTACATAGGACGCTCTCCTCACAAGGAACAAATTTGCCTAGGGACCCGCCATGATGGATTTTCCGCCATTTAAAATTTTGTGAAAAACACTTAAAACGCTACTCTTCTGGCAGCGAATGACCGGTCGGCACGAAACTTGATATGTTGCGTCTATGGACAAAGTTCTCTCAAATAATATTTTCCAATCTAGTACCTAAAAAAACATGTTTACCAATAAACATTCATGTGGCTGGCAGATAAATGCATATAAATCAGTCAAGGACATTCGTTTTGTAACAAAATATGGTACATGTTGCAAATTCTGTCAATACTCAACATATGCAAGAACATTCATATTGACCACACGGTAGCACTATCTCTTGATCTGTTTGACTCAAAGTGATGAAATGTGGCATGCTGTATGCTCAGGGATATGAGTGCAGCAAACCCACGCAATATCTCAAACACCACTGGCCAGATTTGAATGAAACTTGGGTGAATGATGCTTCTAGCCATAGAGATCTGGCATTTACAAAAGTACACTGATTGGCCCAAGGGGGGCGTTGCATCATTCCTGGGGAACGATATGTTTACTGTTGCCTTGCTTTACTATGACAGTATTTATTTGTGGTCAATGTTTTGATGTCAAACTGGTGGCAGTTGTGAAAAAAGTCAATAGTTGGACGAGTTGCTGAGGTAATTGAAATTGTTGATTATATTAAGCTATTTTCTCTTGAAAAATATGGTCTATCTACTAGAAACTCATGGACAATATGGTAAATTACTTGTAGTTTTGCAACCCTACATAAAAATAACTGCCGATGTGAAATGCATTAGGTACAAGAACATAGGTACAATAAAGAGAGAAAACCAAGGAGAGCTGGTAGAGCTAACACCCTCTATTATGACCATATGAATAATGCATTATGAATTTCCTTGAAATGTTTTATGCATCAACCATAAATACATTAAAACACATTATATCATTAGTAAGATATATTCATACACATTATAGGCAACATACAAAGAGCTCGGTAGACCAGCAATATAATGCATGATCTGAAACACATATTAAATCACCCTCTTGGTTACAGCCTAGACTAGCCTATGGAGGGTGTTGCTTTCCTGTTCTATTCATCTCTGATTCCTCCACATGCACTCCATCACTCCTGCTTCGGTGACTGTCTATGGGAGTGGAGGAGGGTTGCATGGCGGGTCATTTGGAAGCAGTGCTGCCGTGTTTTCTAATCAGGAGATAAAGTAAGAAGTATGGATGCTAAATGGGTGGGAGGGGCTACTGGTCTGATCGGCACGGCTGATAGGTCAAGTTTATCTGGGAACTCACGGCTACATGGGCAACATTAAATCAAGTCCACTCGTCTCCTCCCTACTATCCCTCACTCCCTGACTGCACCACACTGCACCGCAGGGAGTTTCCCCCACAACCTCTGCTCTCTGTCACACAGACACAAGGGCAGCTGATTTATTGCATGTGAGGCTGTGTGTGTCAGGGCTGAAGATGAAGGGAACCACTGAAATAATGTATTTGCTCTTTTTGTTCCTTTTACTTTGTCCCCTGGGGGAGTATCCTGTTGGTGCTCAATAAATATTGCCCACCAGTAAACCACCTCCTTCTTCAGGAAGAGCAGGGTCAGGTGCTGCGTCCTACCCAATCAACAGTCAGCACTAAGACCAAGTCCCGCCCAGCCTAGTGAGAGATGGGAAATCTGATTGGGGCTCTGATGCCCCCCACCTCAGACTGTCTGTCTCCTGACCCTATAGGATGTGTATCAGATAGTATCATAGGACTGATACAGAGACAACCCTGGTCTGAGTTTGAATCCCAATCAGTAGACATACATCTAAACGGAATACAATATCACCACTGACACCCATTATGGAAAGGGATGATATTATTGAGCACAGAGGCAGTGGTGGAAAAAGTACCTAATTGTCATACTTGAGTAAAAGCAAAGATCCCTTAATAGAAAATGAATCGAGTAAAAGCGAAAGTCACCCAGTAAAATACAACTTCAGTAAAAGTCTAAAAGTATTTGTTCACATTCCTTATATTAAGCAAACCAGACGGCATAATTTTCTTGTTTATCTATTTACAGATAGCCAGGGGCACACTCCAACACTCAGATATCATTTACAAACGAAGAATTTGTGTTTAGTGAGTCAGCCAGATCATAGGCAGTAGGGATGACTGGGATGTTCTCTTGATAAGTGTATTAATTGAAAAATGTTCATGTCCTGCTAAGCATTCAAAATGTACTTTTGGGTGTCAGGGAAAATGTACAGTATAGAGTAAAAAGTACATTGTTTTCTTTAGGAATGTAGTGGAGTAAATGTAAAAGTTAGAAATATAAAAAGTGAAGTATAGATACGCCAAAAGTAGAACTTTAAAGTATTTTTACTGAAGTACTTCATACTACCGCGCAGAGGACAATCCTCTTAGGGAAAACTGATGAGAATTTTCAGCTCGTTACATTCTCTTATTTAGACCGGTATAATAGTTTAATCTGAGAACTTATTACAAAAGATCAAAACTGTTATGAACACCTAAGAGACAATCATAGCTTCTCAGTTCCAGGGTCTGTTTCTATGCACGAATCATAACAGAGTAGCAGTGCTGATCAAATATCAGGTCACCCTGTCCATATAACTGTATTCATTATGATCTAACTGGCTAAACGAATCCTATATCAGCACTCATACACCAAGACTCTTGAATACGGGCCCACATCTGAAGACTCAGGATTTTCCGTATCTACTGTAGCTACAAGGTGCAAAGCATTTGGGGGAGGGGTTGATGGTTGATGAGCGCCATGGAAGGATAGAGAGACAGAGAGGGGAAGGGGGGTGTGGGGGTAAACAGGAAACAACAACTTTTGTGAGGGCAACAGGAAATGCCCTGTTTAGACGGGTGGCCTGATGATGACGGAGAGCCCTGGCAGAGGACATTGTCGTCACCACGAGGGGAAGGGATGGAGGGAGGGAAAGGAGAGAAAGAAGGAGTATGAGTAAAGTCAAGCCAATGCCCACCACACAAACAGCTCTTTCTTTCAAGCCTCTCATCTTTTCGTTAATTAACTCTTTATTTCTTTCCCCACTGTGCAGTGAGAGATCCTCCCTGTCTTTTCTCATCATCCCTCTTCTTCTGCTCTGGTCAAGTACCGGCTTCCTGTTATTCTGCCTCTGTGCTTTAATGTCCACTCAACAGCCAGATTACCTCCCATAAAGAAGCACCGTCTCATTCCACTGTGACAGAGTCAACAGCCTGTGACTGCGTCGGGGGGGGGGGGGGGGGGGGGGGGGGGGGGATACTTTGCGTAAATCATCCCCTGGTGTCTGCAAAGCACACACACAGACACACACACACAGAGACGCACACACACCGATACTCCCCTAATCCTATTTACCGGTCACTAAGGATATAAACCATAGTCACACTGACCCCTCTGCCTGACCCGGAAATGCCAACTACCTCATTAAGCGGTTTGCTGTTAAATGAGCTATAGAGAAGCGCCGTTCCATTCCTCCTCTGTCTTTATCTATTTTTATCAGCAGCGCCTCCAATTTTCTTTTCCACGATGGTGGTGATTCCCATATAGATGTGAGGGGGAGTCAGGGGGATTTTGAAGGAATCCATCATAATGATTCTAGATGACAGAGGATGTATAGGAAATGATGATGAGCCTCATGCTTCACAGTGTTGTGTCACAGTGTTTATCTGAGTATGGAAGTCCTTGGCTTGAAACATGTCTGGCCATGTTGCTGAATCTGCCATTCATACCTCTCCTCCTCCCTTGTACTTTTTTTCCCTGTCTGTGTCTATCTCTGGACTGTCCCTTCTTGTCTCATTGTTCTGGTCAACTCCCAAACCTGATGTTGGGCCAAAGAAAATGCTCAATCAGGCATGTGTCTCCTGTCTGATGCTGGGGCGGACTACGGTGGGGGGTGCGGGGGCTCGAGTTAGTAGGGGGAGATTTCTCAATGCTGAAAAGTACACAAAGTTATCCCTCTGACGCAGCTTGGTACATTCCAAGTCTACCATCTGTGGCTGTGAGTGTATGTCTCCTTAGGACAGTAGATCACTGTTTATTTTTCGGGACAGAAATAGTTTGTTTAATATTAACGTTTATACCTAACATTGTGATAAATGTTTAATATCTACAGATGTCACTGACGTAGTAAACAACTAAACAGCAAAAAATTTGCTATTTTTTATTGGCAATCCTGTAAACGTGTTTTGCAACTCTTCAAGGCATACTGTAGGTGTATTATGAACAAAAACATCCTGTAGCAGAAAAACCCAGCATGGCTCCTTCCTAGAAAAAACTGCCAGAAAGCAGAAATACTAAACGCATGACTTCATCATCAGCCTCATCTGACTTGGATCGGACTACCAGTTCTTGTTTGGGGGGTGAAAGGTTCATCGTCAGTATTCTGTAGGGTGGATCTCCCGACTCAGCAGAAAGAGGACCTTGGCTGGAAATAACAACCCACACAACTCTGACATTAAAGGTTATATATTCAAGAGAGGCATTGTGACCCTGCCAGCAACAAGCCACATCCTGGAAACACTGACTTCCTTTATTGAGTCTCCTCGCAGAGTCAAAAGATCAAACCACTATTCACTTTGACAGGGAGGGACAGGAAACGCAGAAGAAGCAGTTTTCACTTGTACTATCCTACATTCACCTTTATTTGAGAGGTTATTCACTTTTTAATTTAGACATGTGAATTTGATTTGGGGATTCAACAGAGTACTTTTATTTGATTGCAATTCATGAATAAAGTAGTCTGCCAAAAGCCCGTCACCTACAACAGGACTCTAACAAGAAATCTTACACATTGATGACAACTGTTTCCATTTTAGTCTAGCAGTAGTCCTTTACTACTCTCACTACAACCCCTTTTCTGACAAAGAATAATTAGGAGGAAACACTTTTTCTTACATTTTATCTAGGCTCAATATTTACCACATCTTTGGAAGCAATTCACCAGTCTATTTTGTCAACAGTTCTATGTTCCAAAAGAAATGTGATCTGTGGGTAACTTTTTTCCCCACTTACACCCTCATGCCCAAAGTTCTGGAACTGTCATCAAGATGAGTGGCTTGGCTCTCCAATTATCTAACTGCTGTATATTACTGCATCAAAAGTACCATGATGATAAGTTACCAATCAACTAAAGCATATTACATGCCATAATATATGTTAAAAACTACAAAATAATGTATTGCCCTGGCATGAATCAATTGTTCTGTATAAAATGTATTTCAACTGGTTCCAAAAATGGTGTCTGCGTCACATCTAAACCCCGCCTTATCTGTAAATCTAGGGTAAACCCGGGCAAACACAGAGCAGTGTCTGGGGCTACTGTCTCACAGAGACAGAGTAAACTGTTTGCGCTCCGGGTCTGGTCGGAGGAGCCATGATGGTGAAGGCGGAGAGGTAGGGGGGTGGTCGGAGCACACGGAGGGGGGTGGGGGGTGGGGGTCTGGCCTGCCCCAGCCTTTCCAGCTCCACACACCTATTGTCCTGGTGTTTCCGCGGCCGCAGACTGAGGCTTGACCATCCACAGGAAGGTAAACAAGCTCTTATCAGCGTTCTGCAGGGGCCCGCAGTGTCCCCTGGCCTCTCACCCCTACACTGCACAACACTACACTGTGCCTCACCTCTCTCCCCACGCCAACAAAATCCCCACAGTCTACAAAAAAAGTCCCTAATTACTGCTATCATTTTTATTACTAATGTGTGTGGGGAGGTTGTGTATGTGGTAGTGGGGGGCGGTTGTGTGTGTGGTAGTGGGGGGAGGTTGTGTATGTGGTAGTGGGGGGAGGTGGGTTAGTGGGGGGAGATTGTGTATGTGGTAGTGGGGGGAGGTTGTGTATGTGGTAGTGGGGGGAGGTTGTGTATGTGGTAGTGGGGGGAGATTGTGTATGTGGTAGAGGGGGGGGATTGTGTATGTGGTAGAGGGGGGAGGTTGTGTATGTGGTAGTGGGGGGAGGTTGGGTATGTGGTAGTGGGAGGAGGTTGTGTATGTGGTAGTGGGGGGAGGTTGTGTGTGTGGTAGTGGGGGGAGGTTGTGTATGTGGTAGTGGGGGGAGGTGGGTTAGTGGGGGGAGATTGTGTATGTGGTAGTGGGGGGAGGTGGGTTAGTGGGGGGAGATTGTGTATGTGGTAGTGGGGGGAGGTTGTGTATGTGGTAGTGGGGGGAGGTTGTGTATGTGGTAGTGGGGGGAGATTGTGTATGTGGTAGAGGGGGGGGATTGTGTATGTGGTAGAGGGGGGAGGTTGTGTATGTGGTAGTGGGGGGAGGTTGGGTATGTGGTAGTGGGAGGAGGTTGTGTGTGTGGTAGTGGGGGGAGGTTGTGTGTGTGGTAGTGGGGGGAGGTTGTGTATGTGGTAGTGGGGGGAGGTTGTGTATGTGGTAGTGGGGGGAGGTTGTGTATGTGGTAGTGGGGGGAGGTTGTGTATGTGGTAGTGGGAGGAGGTTGTGTGTGTGGTAGTGGGGGAGGTTGTGTATGTGGTAGTGGGGGGAGGTTGTGTATGTGGTAGTGGGGGGAGGTTGTGTATGTGGTAGTGGGGGGAGGTTGTGTATGTGGTAGAGGGGGGAGGTTGTGTATGTGGTAGAGGGGGGAGGTTGTGTATGTGATAGTGGGGGGAGTTTGTGTATGTGGTAGTAGGGGGAGGATGTCACGGCTGTCTTCGTCCTCCTCATCTGACGAGGAGAAACGAGAAGGATCGGAGGACCAATACGCAGCGAGGTAAGTGCTCGTCATTATTTAATGAAAGAAACTGAACACTACAAAAACAACAAAGAAACAACCGTGAAGCTAAATAACAATAGTGCTGACACAAACACTACACATAGACAATCACCCACAAACTCCAACAGAAAACATTCTATCTAAATATGGTTCCCAATCAGAGACAATGAATGACAGCTGCCTCTGATTGAGAACCATATCAGGCCAAACGAGAAAACCCCACATAGAAACAGACAACATAGATAATACCCACACAACTCACGTCCTGACCAACTAAATAAAGACTAAACAAAGGAAATAAGGTCAGACATGTGACAGAGGATGTGTACAGTTTTGGAGTGTACATCGTTTTTCAACCACTCCACAAATTTCTTGTTAACAAACTATAGTTTTGGCAAGTCGGTTAGGACATCTACTCATTTTTCCAACAATTGTTTACAGACAGATTATTTCACTTATAATTCACTGTATCACAATTCTAGTGGGTCAGAAGTTTACATACACTAAGTTGACTGTGCCTGTAAACAGCTTGGAAAATTCCAGAAAATTGTGTCATGGCTCTTTAGAAGCTTCTGTTAGGCTAATTGACATAATTTGAGTCAATTGGAGGTGTACCTGTGGATGAATTACAAGGCCTACCTTCAAACTCAGTGCCTCTTTTCTTGACATCATGGGGAAAATCAAAAGAAATCAGCCAAGACCTTTTGTAGACCTCCACAAGTCTGGTTCATCTTTGGGAGCAATTTCTAAACGCCTGAAGGTACCACGTTCATCTGTACAAACAATAGTACGCAAGTATAAACAACATGGGGCCACGCAGCCGTCATACCGTTCAGGAAGGAGACGCGTTCTGTCTCCTAGAGAAGAACGTATCTTGGTGCGAAAAGTGCAAATCAATCCCAGAACAACAGCAAAGGACCTTGTGAAGATGCTGGAGGAAACCGGTACAAAAATATCTATATCCACAGTAAAACGAGTCCTATATCGACATAACCTGAAAGGCCCCTCAACAACGAAGAAGCCACTGCTCCTAAACCACCATGAAAAAGCCAGGCTACGGTTTGCAACTGCACATGGGGACAAAGTGGGGGTAGGTTGTGTGTGTGGTAGTGGGGGGTGGTTGTGTATGTGATAGTGGGAGGAGGTTGTGTATGTGATAGTGGGAGGAGGTTGTGTGTGTGGTAGTGGGAGGAGGTTGTGTGTGTGGTAGTGGGAGGAAGTTGTGTGTGTGGTAGTGGGAGGAGGTTGTGTGTGTGATAGTGGGAGGAGGTTGTGTGTGTGGTAGTGGGAGGAGGTTGTGTGTGTGATAGTGGGAGGAGGTTGTGTGTGTGGTAGTGGGAGGAGGTTGTGTGTGTGGTAGTGGGGGGAGGTTGTGTATGTGGTAGTGGGGGGAGGGTCTGTGTGTGTGTGTGTGTGTGTGTGTGCGTGTGCGTGTGCGTGTGCGCGTGCGCGTGCGCGTGCGCGTGTGTGTGTGTGTGAGAGAGACTTTCTTTAGTCGAGCAGTAGTAAATAAATATACTGTATATATACTACATAGCCAAAGTATGTGGACACCTGCTCATCGAACATCTCATTCCAAAATCATGGTTATTCATATGATGTTGATGTCGGAAAGCATGATGTCGGAAAGCATTAGACCACTCAAGCCGACGGTTGGCATTGCACATGGTGATCTTAGGCTTGTGTGCGGCTGCTCGGCCATGGAAACCCATTTCATGAAACTCCCAACGAACAGTTCTTGTGCTGACGTTGCTTCCAGAGGCAGTTTGGAACTTTGTAGTGAGTTTTACAACCGAGGACAGACATTTTTACGTGCTACGTGCTTCAGCACTCAGCGGTCCCGTTCTGTGAGCTTGTGTGGCCTATAGTTCTGTGAGCTTGTGTGGCCGTTATTGCTTCTAGACGTTTCCACTTCACAATAACAGCATTTACAGTTGACCGGGGCAGCTCCAACAGAGATTTGACAAACTGAATTGTTGGAAAGGTGGCATCCTATGACGGTGTCTCGTTGAAAGTCACTGAGGTCTTCAGTAAGACCATTCTACTGCTAATGTCTGTCTATGGAGATTGCATGGCTGTGTGCTCGATTTTATATACCTGTCAGCAACGGGTGTGGCTGAAATAGCTGAATCCACTAATTTGAAGGCGTGTCCACATACTTTTGTATATACACTATATACACTGCATTCGGGAAAGTATTCAGACCCCTTGACTTTTTCCACATTTTGTTACGTTACAGCCTTATTCTCAAATGGATTCAATTAATGCCAACAAAAAAAAACGTTTTTTAGACATTTTTGCAAATGTATAACAAATAAAAAACAGAAATACCATATTTACATTTACCTCCCCATCCAAGTGGATAGAGCTTGAGAGGATCTGCAAAGAAGAATGGAAGAAACTCCCCAAATACAGGTGTGGCAAGATTGTAGCTTGATACCCAAAAAGATTCAAGGCTGTCATAGTTGCCAAAGGCGCTTCAACAAAGTACTGAGTAAAGGGTCTGATACTTATGTAAATGTGATATTTCTGTTTTTTATTTTGAATAAATTTGCGAACTTTTCTAAAAAACGTTTTTTGCTTTGTCATTATTGGGTATTGTATGCAGCTTGATGGTGGGGGGGGGGGGGGGTATTTAATACATTTTTGAATAAGGCTGTAACGTAATAAAATGTGGAAAAAGTCAAGGGGTCTGAATACTTTCCGAATGCACTGTATATATTTTACATTTTTTTATGGCAGACGAAACACATGTCTTGTGAACTAATGTGAACTAATCCATTGCGGAGGCTGAGACCAATGCATTGAGGAGGCCGCGGGGATGGCACTTCCAAGAAGGGTGGCTAAATTCACAATGCATGTATCTCTCCAGAATGCGCTCTCTCTCGCCAATTTGTGCATTCATTGTTTGCGGTTGATTGTTAGTGTCTATCTATTCCTAATTCCATATATCACCATTAGTACATTTACCATTAATTCCTATAATTTCTAATATACAATGTTTGTTTGGTTACGGTCATTTCTGTTAATGCATTCAATATATTATTATTCCAGTCTTTTGTCATTCTCATTGTCGGAGTGGACACGTTGAGCGCACAACCTATGTTACACTTGTGAGAAACAAGTTTTGGTAAATTTTATTCCATTTACGAGTTTTGTCAATTTACTCATTGTCTTTATTTAGAGCCGTCCTGTCAATCTTGAGTAAGGACGCGAACCTGATTACGGATAGAAGTAGGCCTGTAGGCTAACTGGCCTGCGTGCAAATGTATGAATATAACTGTGCCCATTTGGGAATCTGATAGTATTTCTGATTGACTTAACGCACCACCAATAGTTCCTCAATGTATTTGAAAAATGTTTCCAGTTCTCTCCCTTTTGACCACTCAGCGTGAAAGGGAAAAATGTATGCTCTGATCCAGTGGAAGCGTCATGAAAAAGGCCTACCTGATTACTTCTCGTCACTTGTGCAAATAGCCTACAGCTGTGTCTGTCCCAAGCTCACTGGCACGGGAAACTCTGAGGGCCCAGAATATTTATACAATGTTGCAAGTGTGCTAGCAGGAGCTTCAGGCTGACTCAAGGTAATAGTTGATACAATGTATCACTGTTCCAAGATGGCTTAGCAGTTCAGACGTCATTTTTGTCCTCGTACTGTCTTGTCCTGTATATATATATTTACACCTTCTCCGCATATCTTTTATATTTTTTTATTATCCAAGAACTCAACTACAAAAGCTTTCCTGCAACCCGCCTCACCAATTACAACAAAAAAGTATTATTTACCTCAAATCTGAAAATCCACAGTGAAGCTAACCAGGGGCTAATCAGAAGTTAGCCAGAAAGCTAACCAGAAGTTAGCCGAAAGCTAGCCGGAAGCTAATTTGAAGCTGCCCAGAAGTTAGCCGGCTTGCTGGCTAGCGTTGGTGTTTCAGCTGCCCACGTTCTGTGGTCATCAGCTATTCCTTTAGCTCGATAATCTACCGGCACTTTTGTGCAACGCGACTCGGACCGGAGCATACCGGGCCTTTTTTTTTTTTTTTTTCTCAGTTTCCCCGGATTTCAGCCGCAGGCTCTGGACATTTGCACCTTGATTTCACAGCTAGCTAGCTGCAAACCGTGTGACTATTGGCTTACGTCGATTCCGGAGCAAACTTAAATTATTCCGGAGCTAGCCAGCTGAGGAGTTCCATCAGCCATTCCTGGGCTACAGTCACCTATCCGGACCCGGGTTTTTTTTTTTTGCTGCAGATACGGAGCCCCACCGGGCCTTCACGATTGACTGCCGACGTTATCTGCCCGAGGGAGTTATCCAACTGGCACCTCCGTCGCGACGTTACCTGAACGCTCACCTGGGGCCCGCTAATCGTTAGCTGTCTTATCGGCTGCTATCTTAATAAGTATTTCGGACAAATTTTTTTCTTTTTTTTTCTTGGGTCACTATATCTATTTTGCCAACTGGATTGATCCCCTCTACAAGACACGGAACCCCACTAATCTACCGACGGAAACGCACGAGGTGTCTAAAAATAGACCTCCATCCTATGCTATCTTGCTACCGATAGCCATCTACCCGGCCAGCTGTCTGGATCGCCGTGACCCCAACCAACCTCTACTCACTGGACCCTTATTGATCACTCGATTAAGCATGCCTCTCCTTAATGTAAATATGCCTTGTCCACTGCTGTTCTGGTTAGTGTTTATTGGCTTATTTCACTGTAGGGCCTCTAGCCCTGCTCACTATACCATATCCAACCTTTCATTTCCACCACCCACATATGCGATGACATCACCTGGTTTCAATGATGTTTCTAGAGACAATATCTCTCTCATCATCACTCAATACCTAGGTTTACCTCCACTGTATTCACATCCTACCATACCTTTGTCTGTACATTATTCCTTGAAGCTATTTTATCGCCCCCAGAAACGTCCTTTTACTCTCTGTTCTAGATGCTCTAGACGACCAATTCTCATAGCTTTTAGCCGTACCCTTATCCTACTCCTCCTCTGTTCCTCTGGTGATGTAGAGGTGAATCCAGGCCCTGCAGTACCTAGCTCCACTCCTATTCCCCAGGCGCTCTCTTTTGATGACTTCTGTAACCGTAATAGCCTTGGTTTCATGCATGTTAACATTAGAAGCCTCCTCCCTAAGTTTGTTTTGTTCACTGCTTTAGCTCACTCTGCCAACCCGGATGTTTTAGCCGTGTCTGAATCCTGGCTTAGAAAGACCACCAAAAATTCTGACATTTTCATCCCCAACTACAAGATTTTCAGACAAGATAGAACGGCCAAAGGGGGCGGTGTTGCAATCTACTGCAAAGATTGCCTGCAGAGTTCTGTTTTACTATCCAGGTCTGTTCCCAAACAATTTGAACTTCTACTTTTAAAAATCCACCTCTCTAAAAACAAGTCTCTCACCGTTGCCGCCTGCTATAGACCACCCTCTGCCCCCAGCTGTGCTCTGGACACCATATGTGAACTGATTGCCCCCCATCTATCTTCAGAGCTCGTGCTGCTAGGCGACCTAAATTGGAACATGCTTAACACCCCAGCCATCCTACAATTTAACCTGTTAAGGCTGGGGGCGCTGTTGTCACTATTTATGGTAATCGTGTAATTTTTGAAACGGCTTCCTACAAAATTCTTGATCGTACAATATGCATATTATTATTATTATTGGATAGAAAACAGTCTATAGTTTCTATAGGAGTTGAAATTTTGTCTCTAAGTGGAACAGAAGTCATTCTACAGCAATTTCCCTGACATGGAGTCAGATTTCAGAAATTTTGGCCTCTGTTCTGGAGTCAGTTTTAAGGCCACTGTTATTCCTATGAGTATACGGACACTGCTTACGTCTTCCCCTGGATGCCTTTACGTGATGACGATTTGAATGGGGTCGATTGCGCAATCACAGGCACTATAAATAAATAAAAACCTGTAGCTAGGAACTCTTTCCCAGCTGCGTCATGCGCGTGGAGGACATTGACCTGCACTTGTTCCAAGCATTAGTGTAGGGAGTAATCTTTCTCAGGTCATGTTTCTACTCGTTATAGGAGTTAAAAACATCATAAGGTAGTTAATTTAAAGCGTTTTATAACAATTTATATCCGTTTAGTGCGATTTTGGGACATTTATTTCTGAGACGCTGTGAATCTCTGGGCACGCTTCCAGTTCATGCTGAACGCAGTTGGCATTTCCACATGGCAAGAGGACAGCTTTCCACCAAAAGACGATTAGACCCAA